>NW_006800260.1:318129-390511 GCF_000485575.1 Poecilia formosa
TAAAATAATCTGTGGTGTACTGTCTTGGTTTTTAACTAGAGGTGTGGAAGGCCTCTAATCCTGCACTGCTGAGCCCTTCTACAACTGTTAAAGCAATTTTAATAAGGCACCTGCTAACAACCTGCTGTACATGCACACACACACACACACACACACACACACACACACACACACACACACACACACACAGCTGCTGGTCCGAGCTTTGCTGAGTACTTCACGTTAAAGCAGATGGCTCTTCAGACGGGACGTTTGTAAGAACCAGTGGGGAGGCTCTGTGTGTGTGTGTGTGAGTGTGAATGAAGTGTGTGTGTGAAGTGTGTGGGGTGGGTTATTTTGGGATTTTGTGCTATGTGTTATTTAGGGATGTAAATAACACTTCTCTAAATAAAGAAACCAGAGACAGAAACCGGCTTTGTCTGTTAACACCTCGACAGCTTATATATTAATAATTACACAGAACGAAAACTGTAATACCTTTTACCTAATTTTGACATGTTTTATTTCTTCTGGTTAAAAAAAAGTGTACTGATGCATGATTGGTTGTTTCACTGACATCCCGGAGCGGAATCAGGTCCATATTATTTTTTCTGCTTACGAAAAGCCAGTGCATTGTGCCCTTTCAGGCCCATGCCTTCATAACCAGTCTCTTTCTTTCATTGATATCGCCTTCTTCCTTTTGCTATCTTAGTCTGTCCATCTGTCACTGTGGTGTGCCATGTGTCACACAGGAAGGTTGCAGCACATGTCAGTTCCTGTCACAACCGAAAGCACAACTCAACATTTATTCAACCCACCGTGCCTTTGTCTATAGAAGACAAAAGATTTGGCATAATTAAAAATTCTCGTAGCTTCCTGTTATTTCAGATAGGCATCGTAGAGGTAACCATTATTGCTAGGCTTTTCTGAGGTACCTTAGCTTCTTCAAATGGCTTCTGAGAATTTGTTTTAACAAAACAAGTGCAGTGCTTTGCATTTCTTAACTTTTTTTTTTTTTTAAATTTTGTCACGTTAATGTCACATACTTCCATTTATTTCAATGGGCTTCTATGGTGTGAGCAATTTTAACGCAGAAGGAAAATGCTACACACTTTGAATCAACTTAGAGTCAATACTTTAGCCAAATTTAGGCAAATCTTTTGAGATTTACTGGAAAGTGGACCTCTAGTCCCTTCATCTTCTAAGATTGCCATCTATCGTCACATCGACTCTAAACAGCTTTACCCACAGTATGATAGGGCCAACACCATGTTTCACCATTGTACAGTGTGTTCAGGGTAAATCTGAGTTCAGTGTCTTCTGTTTTGATCTTTTTTGACCAGAAATCCTCTTCCACTTGTTTGCTACTTGTGTACCTTTTGTCGAAAAATGCAAATGGATTCTCTCCAGCTCCTCCAGAGTCAAAGTGGGCCTCCGGATTTGTGCTCTGATCATTAAACTTTGTCCGATTTGGTCGTTTAGGAGGACGGCCTCGGCGGGTTTGTGGTTGTGACATGCTCCTTTTATGTCCAGACAGTTCCCACAAGATGAAATTTATTAATGGGTGTGAGAATAAAGCAGTTGCACAGCACATTTAAAACATTTTATTGGTGGAACATTCAGAAGACCATGTACTGTTCTCCTTCCAGTTCTCATTATGCAGCGCCGTGTTGGTCGACGATACAAAATCCCACGAAAATACGTTGCCGTTTGCGGTCTGAATATGACAGAAAGGAGTATAAATACTTCTGCAGCTTTCTGTCCCTGCGTCTAATTATACATTTCATTCAATAAAGATTAAATGAGATGGATTTCATCCAGTGAACGCTGCTGCTAATGCACCGCCTCCACTAATTACAACTGTGTGCCCTAAATCGTTGGTGCTGCGTTGGTGCCGCCTGCGGCAGAAACACGTCGCCCTCCCATTGCACAGCTCTCCTCCAAAAAGGCAAACGCAGGCTCTGGGCTCCCTATAATTATTAGCACATTGTCCGCAGCAGAGGGGAACGGAGTGTGCAACAGACTCGGGAGGAGCTCTCAAAATTGCCCTGCTAGCTGAATGCCGCCCCGCGTGTTGCTTTAATGGACGCCGTTTAAGCGGGGAGGGCCTTTGTGCTGCAACTGTGACGGCGAAGCCGAAGCTCTCTGGCCCGTCCAATAATAGCCCGGCTTTTGTCCTTTTAAGCGGAATCTGCTGCAAAGAACAATTATGTCGATGCGGAGGAATTTCATTGGCCCTGTAGCGAGTGACAAAGGAATAAATGTTTAGCTTAAAAGGCCCCGAGAAACACAAGCGGTAGGATGCCGAGGAGAAAAGAGAACTGTAGAAAGTATAGCTCATTGAATTACACACAGAAAATGTTTGTTGTGCTCCGGGGTTTAGGACAAATCGTCTTTTTTTTATTATTTTTTTAATTTTGCAAAAGTATTACAGTCCAGCATTTGTTAGGTAAATTAGAAAAGCGCTGATTTCTTTTGTCACCGAGATCAATCAGAGTCGTTTCTGGTAAAGCGTTTGCTGATCTCAACTTCCTGTGTGATACCGTATTAGAGGTAATAAAGTAGCATGTAAATATTACTGGTGAAATATTACCAATTTCATCAGCATCACACTTTTATCAGTGATATTCTGGATGCTCCAGTGTTAGTTTCTTTTTCCACAGCAAACAGATATTTTATCCCAACTGGACTTCTGTCGTAGTGCGGTGGTCAAGCATGGGTTTTAACTCTTATAAGAAAGTTACAAGGATGTTTCGACAACACAAGAGCTAAAAAGTGATTAGCTTTATCTTTTGTTTCACAGCGCACTCGACGCATACAGCTACAGTTTGCAAAAAAAATTTGCATCTTGTGCAAAGCAGTTTGCTGAACGCTAGGCTAACATATTTAATCTGTTTTAATTTGACTAACTCATCCGGGAGCAAAACTGTTCTCTAACTTTACACATGTAACGCTTTACTTTGAGCGTTGTTCAATTTAACAACCAGCGTTTCAGCTGCTTTCTGTGCAGTTCTGCTTGCACATACCTGAGCAGATCGAAACAGTTTCTCTTTAGAACGTGAAGACCGTTTTAAAAAGGTTTTGTAAGGTGCTTACATTACAAAGGTAAACCTAAATTTATTCGATCAATAAAATGATGTGGATAACCCGAATTATAGCTTTGCTAGCTGCACACATGAACATAAGCAGCAGAGGAGTTGAGATTTATCAGACACACTTAAAAAGGCCTTGATTTCTGTGTTGAATGAGGATGTATATTCATTTAAATATGCACAATTCCTCTTACATTCAACCTTCTGAAAAGAACAAAAACTGTAAACTAAGCTATGTTTGTAATGGCTTCATTAAGACATATACAGATTTGGATACAGTACTCTATCGTGGGCTGCAGTTGCCACTAAAATACATCTTGCAATAATTAGGACAATGTGCTTGTTCAGTGAGGTTGTTGACGTTCTATCCTGCGAATGTTTTTTTTGTCACTTTGTTTTCTCAGTTCTGTTTTTTTCCCCGCTTTCTGCAGGTGTAGAAGCAGACTTCTAAACTTCTAGGGTGTTTTCTTTATCATTCTGTCTCTCCTCTACTATCTTTTAACTTATTAAACCCTTTCTTTTCTGTCTTCGTCCATTTAGCCCAGAGCAACTTCTAATGAATTTTTTTTCTATATATCAAGCAGATAGCTATATTGAAAGCCATAATAACAATAGCATTTCTTCCTGTTCTTTTGGTTTAAGTCTATTTAACGAGGTGCGTTAAAATGTGCTGGAGTGACTAGGATTTTTTTTTTTTTTTTTGCCCAAACTCGGTGACATGCATAGAGAAACATATAATGCTCCCCCCTCCTCCACCTGTTGCTACGCACTGCTGGAAAGCAGGCCGCGCCTTCCCACCAAACTTTTAAGGAGGACAAATGATGCATTTCAAAGATATTTTCTGTCACAAAAAGCGCAGTCATGATGTCAAAACAAAATTAACATCTGACCTCACTCCTAACAGGTAAACTCTGTTTTCACAATGCAGTTGACAAGTTACATGTTGTACATCTTCTAAAGCAAACAACCATTAACTGTACAGTAGCCTGCAGGCAAATAGTTGTGAAGCAAGGTCTGGAATGACAAAAAGAGATATTTTGTTAAATAATTTCATTGACTACTACTACTAACTTGACCAAGGGTATATTTTAACTTATTGCGTTCTACTTTATAAAAAATAATGAATAATGGTAACTGTAATACCAAAGCAATTAACTGCTTTGTTTTAAATCATAATACAAATGCAGTGATAATAACTATATCTTTAACTCAAGGTTTCTCAAATCAGCTGTAGTTTGGCAGTAAAACTTGAGAGTAAAAGCTCGGGAATTGAAACTTTAAGGTTTTTTTTTTTTTACTTAGCCCCTGACTCTGAGCATTGCCAAGTGTTAACTCTTCGCTTCTATGGAAACAGCTGTAGGAGGACGACACAGACAGCGAAGTGTGAGAAAAAAAAAAAAAGAAAAAGAAAAAAAGACGGGTCTGCTGGTTTTTATCTTCCACATCCACGTATCTTTCATTGAGGACGTCGACATTCGTGTGCAGTTTTAATTCGGCGTCAGCTCTCTTTTGTGTCGACTTGTAAGGCATAATTGGTGGCTTTCCGATGAGATGAATGAAGAACTGAAGGGAGATTAAAATCAAAGAGCAACGCCTGAGTAAACAGTTGACAGGGGAACTACCAGTAGGCTTGGTTTGTGAGCTTTGTTTGAAGTCGACCCCGTCAAAGGCGTACAATAGAGTAGTTAGCCTCCGCCCAGGGGAAAAGAATAGAAACAAACAAACAAAAAATGTAGAAAATGTCCATTTAATTGTATTGTTTAAACCGAGGGGCCACAGGTGAGCCTGACAGGGTTTGACACCAGCTATCGTGTGTGCGGAGCATGTGCCGGTGAGCACATTGACAGCGGTACAAAAGGCCTGTGACACATGCAGCATGATTCACCGGCCCCAGCGATGACGTAACATCAGGAGTAGTTTCAAACTCCTCTCCCTTTTACACATTTCCTCTCACAGGTTCCCCCTTCTGAGCCACGTTTTCGGTCAAAGTTTCCACATCCAAAAACCAAAAAGGGTCGTGAAAAAAATAAAAAAATAAAAAAAATAAAACAATAAGAAAAGTGTCGCAAAACAAGGGGTATGTTTGACACTTTTTCTGGCACCCAAATGCTCTGACAAGAAAAAACAACAACAAAAAGGACAGGAAATTCTTGTGTCTGGTGATCCTACTTTAAATAACAAACAAACAAACAAAACAAAAAAAGACGGTGGAGAAAAAGCAACGGCGGTTTCGTGAGAGATAACCGGGCCCCTGTCTCATTTGTGTGACTACCTCGGGCGAACAAGCTCCGTCCTTCAAGCCGGACACATGCGGAGTAGCGCTTTGCTTTCGGCCAAGCTTCACATCGACAGCTGCAGAGCAAACACAACAAAAGCAAACAGAGCAGCAGAGAGAGACACAAAGCAAGCATTCCTGAACAGGAATCCATAGACTTTTTTTTGTGTCTTTGGGAAGTTTTTTTTTTTTTTTACGAGATGGAATCACATAAACAAAACAAAACACACACACACACACACACACAAACAAACAAAAAAACACTTTATAGGATTTCACCTGTTCTTCTGTTGACTCTCAGATCTAAGTGCCAACAATCAGCTTTGCTAAAAAAAAACTTTCCTGGCTTTCATTCCACCTTCTTTCTTAAGATCGCATTTTCACAAGCAACTTTATTCCTTATTTTTGAATGCCATGGGTGACACATGACGCTCCAAGCGGGCGGTATCAAGTGTTAAGCAGGCAGGGGGAAAGCAAAGACTGAATGGCTTTTGAAATAGTATAGCCCGACTTCAGATCTGTGCCTCAGGATTAGTGGTTTACTCAGAGGCGAAGCGGCAGGACGGTGATGAATAAACTTCATCATCATAATCATGTGATTTCCTCTCGGCTGTGCGTGCGTTTTTGGCGGCGACCCTCTCTTAGTAATGAAGTCTGTAGAAAAGAAAACACGAGAACCGCTGCAAGAGTCTGCCACCCCGGATTGGACTGGACTGGACGAAGTGATACTCGGAGACCTTTTGACGGGAGCACGCTTTACCTCGCAATCACTACTCGGAAACTAGAGCTCTCATCATTTATTCACAACAAATGACTCACAGGAGCAGAAAGGAAACAAGCCGAGGCTCACTTCTCTTCGGTTTGTCCTTCTTTCAACTATCGCAACGCCCTAAGCTCTCATTTCCTCTTTTATGAGCTCAATCTTTTTCAGACGGGAAATATTGTTTTTTTTTTTTTTTGGTAATGCAAAAGTAGCAACCGGTCATTGAAAAGGCACCACTTCCATATTGATCTGGATATATATTTCTTTTATTATTTCAACAGCATAGCATAAGAAAAAAAAAGGTACTAGGGGGGAAAGAATTAAACAGCAATATGGTTTTAAACTTTTAACAGAATTGACTGCAGGACTTCAAACGGGCTGGTGATGTTTAAAACAAACAAAAAAAAAAGAAAAAGAAAAAAAGGTAAAGAAGCACCTGTTTTGGAGGCGAGTGGGGGGGTTGGGAACTTTGTAAACCTCGCTGGAGTCCAAAAGTCAGTTCAAGAAAATCCAAAAAAAAAAAGTATGCACTACCAGCAAGTTGCTCAACCCCCCCTCCCTTCTCCCATTCAAAGTGCAAACTCAGCGGCTGAGAATACCCTTCGCCATTGCGACTGTCTCAGTTTCGGGGAGGACGGGGAGTGGGAGGGGGGGCACACCTGGGACCCTGGTCCGGCCTAAGGCAGCTGAAAACTACAAAACACTCAATGGAAGCTCTGAGAGAAACGAGAGTGGAGATGACAAGAGACTGGTTGGTAACAGATTCTCACCCTGAAACAACCCCGCCCCCCCAACCCAAAAAAAACTTACATATATATATTTTTTTATATATCCATATCACAGTGTGAATATCCAGCGTCCATGTTGGACATTATCATGAATGGAACCACTGCACAGGAGAGAGGAGCTTCCACATCTCATTCATCCCAGTACAATCAGTTGAACTTTTTAAAAAAGGTCCTAATAACACATCCATAGTACACATTCTGACAGAAAACGGAGGCATCACCCCCCGAGCCTTCAGAAGTGATATGCTGATCTAGGAAACCGTTTCTGGGCTTTCCCCCCCCCCCATCCTTTGGATATGTAGCTGGGTTGTGAGAGTGCAGGATGCAAACTAAGTAGGAGGGGGATGGGGGGAGGCAGCACCGTTCAGGTGAGTCCCCCTTTAAAAGAAACGATACAATAATGAGGAAACAAAAGCAAAATGCAGTAAAAAGCACAAAAGTAAGATGTGTAGATTAACAGAACTGATTACACAGATTGAGAACTAAAGAAAACTAAAGAAAAACATTTTCTTTTTTATTTTGCTTAACTGAAAATTTGGGATTAAAGTGAAATACTTGTCATAAAGAAAAATAAACCAATAAGTAAATTACGACTCTTTTCAATACACATTAAGCAAAGAGATCATTGAATTGAATTAATTGCTTCAAATTGCATCCTTGTTTTTTTTATTTTGTTTTTTTTAATTCTCTGCTACTTTTTTTGTGTGTGTGTGTGTGTGAGTGTGTGTGTGTCTCGAAACGTCCAAGCTGGTGGGTGGGAGGAAACATTAGGATTTGTAATTTGAGGTAAGCCAGGTCAGGCCCTCGTATAGTCCATCCCCTGTCGTTGCACACGAGGGCTGAACGTACCAATTCCTATCCCGGATCCGGGTCAGGCCCAGCTTCTCCTGGATCTCGTGGGGCTTCATGGCGTCTGGCAGGTCCTGCTTGTTGGCGAAGATCAGGATGATGGCGTCCCTCATCTCCCGGTCGTTGATGATCCGGTGGAGCTCCTGCCTGGCCTCGTCGATCCGGTCCCTGTCAGCGCAGTCCACCACAAAGATCAGGCCCTGCGTGCCCGTGTAGTAATGTCTCCAGAGGGGCCGGATCTTGTCCTGGCCGCCCACGTCCCACACGTTGAACTTGACGTTCTTGTAGGTGACGGTTTCCACGTTGAACCCCACCGTGGGGATGGTGGTGACCGACTGTCCCAGTTTCAGCTTGTACAGGATGGTGGTTTTCCCGGCAGCGTCAAGTCCAAGCATCAATATTCTCATCTCCTTGTTGCCAAAGATCTTTGACAGCATCTTCCCCATCTTGTTTACTGTGCATAAATACTTTGTTAGAAGAAGAAGGGGAACTCCTAATTAGAGCCAAGCTTGTTTTCAGGACAACAGAGAAGGCCGGGGTTCAACGTGAAGCTACACACGTGACAACAGTGGGTTGACACAAGTGTCAAAAAAATCTGAGAGCTGGCAGCAGCGTTTAGGTCTTTACAGTACAATGAGCTGGATTGAGGTAATCTGGCCTGAGGAATCAGAGGGACTTCATGGGGTGCTTTTGTAGATTTGGGTGGGGATATATTTTCATGATCCACTGCCCTCCGATGTGAGAAGAAAAAACGACATTCCCTTCTTTCAAAGTCGGCTTAGACCACACACTCCCTCCCAAAACCAACAAAAATATGGGTCGACTCTGCTTACAAGATCCTTTTTTCCTCCCAGGTGACCGAGCAGAGTCTGGTTTGAGGAGTTCTTTCAACCTCAGGACAATATAAATCAGGCCCAGGCCAAGCCGGGGGATCCCACTTCCTTCTTGGCCGCCGGCTGTCCACACTTAGCTTATTCCCCCTCGGTGAATTTCGAAGCACGCCGATTTTCTTCGCTAACCGGCGGCGACAATTCAGAGCCTTCCGAGTCCGCTTCAGTACCGGGGTAACCACAGGAGGACCGCTCAAAAGGTCATTGATTCATCCGACTTTCTTCTCTTCCTTCCCCCTGTGACATAGGAGCGGTCCGAAGAAGGGAGGGGTGTTAGTACAGAGGACAACTTTGAATCCGACAAAAAAAGAAAATACTCTCTCTGCTGAAACCTACAAGCTCAACGGAAAACAGATGAAAAAAAAAACTGCAAGAGCGGGATAAATACCTGCGTCTGCGGCGACCATTCCCCAGTCCCCCGGGCCGTTTCTCCCCCACTCTTGCCGCTCTCGATTTGTCTTCCTCCCTCTGTGTCTCCAGCCGTTCAGTCAGGCACAGCGGTGGCGGGGCTGTTACCGGAAAAGGTGCGGACCGAGATCAGCCGCCACTTCCTCTGCAGCGCGCACTCACACACACAGAGCAGTGCTGCGTTCAGGAACACGAGTAAAGCTCCGTCATCTGAAATTATAAAGAAATAACGCTAAGACTATTAGCATGAGCTTAAAAAAAAATAAAAATAAAAAATAACATGTCAGACAAGGAACATAGTCCAAAGTAATTTCACTTGGTTTGCTTTCTTGTACTTTATTTGATATAAAACAATGTAAATGATAAAAAACAGACCTTGTCTAATTTGCCTAGTTTACATGTTGAACACCTTCTGAGTCATAAAGGAATTAATATTTAACTTAATTTAATTGACATGAAATAAAGTAAATTATTTCATATAAAAAACTAAATACAGGTAAGCGTATCTTTGTAAATCTATAAAGTGCTCAATAACTTCAAAAGTAAAATACAATTTGAAATTATCAATAACTATTACAGTGGTGACTTTAAAAAAAATATTAAGCTTGAATATTTATTTATGGAATCTTATTGTTATTACAGAACTTAATATGCTATTTTTGTTTTCACTTGTATTCATAATTTCAAATTTATTTGAGCAGGGTCTATAGACCCTAAAGCCAAAGGCTAATTTATTTAGATCAAGTTAATATTATTTGTCAAAATCAATGCATAATTATCTTAGAATAAAATTACAAACATAGACTGAAACAATATTTCAGAATGTGTTAATTCTTTAACATGATAAATAATTTATTATTTACTACTCTTTATCTACTGTACAGTATGTACAGCCATGTGGCTATGGGAAATAAATGTTTCCGATTACCCCTAAAGGCGCCGTAGCCATTTCGCATGCGCGCAAGAAAAAAAAGAAAGCGGCAGCTCAGTTGCAAGTGGCCCATTAGCTCGTATTGCCGCCATTAGAACGCTCATATCAGACACAATCACCTCCAATGTGACGTGTACTTTTTTTTAGTAAAACTACTAAAATAGTTCATGCGGCACAAGGATTTCAAGATGGGTTTTACAAGCGGTTCTTTCCAACATGTCCGATCAGTCATTCAAACAGTTTCCGTTTGATTAGTGCGTGACGTGGAGGCTGTGCATGAAATGGGCGGGGGGTGAGTGAGGGAAACTACAGCGCTGCTGTTCTGTCAAAATGCCAGTGGGGTATGGCAGGCCGTTTTAACGTAAAATCGGTTTCGTCAGACTATCTTTAATTACATTCCAGATGTAAAATGGACACAACTACATTTTCACCATTCTGAATGGTATTTTAAGATATCTTCATTTAAATTGTGCCCACTAAGGAGAAGAATTCAAGATATGGTGTATAAGCACCCATACAGCTGCATGAAAAATTTTGGGTGTCCTGTGATGAAACCGATTTTGAGTTGCTATAGTTTGCCATAAATGGTGGTCCAGGAAAAATTTACCAGGGGGACAAGAGTGGGACCAGTGTTTTTTTTAATGGGAGGTTCAGAACAAAAGAATGCAACAAACAAAAAAATTAAACAAAACAGGACAATATAGCATGGTTTAATCAGACGACCTCTGAAGCTGCAGGTTTCTATGTTTAAACTACAACATAAACGTTCAGTAATTTATATAATCATGGTTTCATTTGATCAACCCGAGTAAAATATTTATTCAGTTTTTAATGGCAACTTTGCACGTGATGTCAACTAAGAACAAAACAACAAATAAACATAAATGAAAGGTACTCACAGACCTGACATTTTACATCTATACAAGGATATGAAGAGCTAAAAATGCTACTCTTAACCCAGTCCCTAAGCAGTTGTTAGGTCAACAGGGGGCCACAATGTCACACAAGTAAAGTTCACAAATGATATTTTCTACAATGACACAATTTGACTAAATAAATCGTTTGATCCTTGACATTTAAAATATTACATGTAAGTCAAGGAATAAAAAAACAGTTTCCTAGTGTATTTTGTTGCTGAACAAGCTAATATTAGTGTGGTTTTCTTTTTATAGTCTGTCCAAGTCGCATTAACAACTGAATGGTCACGCATAGTAAAAAGACACTTAGGAATGTCAAGACAGAATAAAAGAAGTTAGGTCTGTGAAAAGCATCTGAATTAATTTTTTAAAGTAAAAAATGTAAATCAAGATGTATACATTCTATTAATCTTTACATGTTTTGTTTTTCAATATGCACAGATTATCTCAAGTTCTCTCCAAATAAATCAATCAATCAATCACATAAGCAAATGTGATTTAACACACATTTAGTTATTCAGTTGCTAATATTGCTTTCTTGTTGTGAACTAATGGTTCGGTTCTTCAGGTAGGTTGTTCAGTAGCAGTTCAGACAGTCACGAACGTTTCCCAATATCGTGATAGCAGGAATAAGGAAAAACATAACTCAGAATAACAAGCACAGGTTTCCTGCCAACAAATATGGCAGATAATATTAAACAACCAGCGTCCATGTAACTCCAGTAAGTTTGGGCTTGTTTTCCTCTCTTATTTTTATTTATTTATTTATTTACTTGTTTGTTTTAATATAATAGATGTACTTACATTTTAATATCATTGGATACATTTTTGTCTTAGTGTAAATAAAGTTTGTTTTAAAAAAAAAAAAGTCTTTGCCCCTGCGTTTTTCCCTGGTAACCCCGTTCAGCGTGTCTCCATGGTGTTCTGAGCAGGCATGCGCACTCTGGGTCTGTTCTTCCCCCCAAGTTGATAGGTATGGTGGATGACGCGCGTCTGTCGGTTGTTCGGTTATAACTTTTGAGAGTAATTACCGTTTGAGAGGATTGACTTCAGTGACTTGGGAGCTGCAGGTGAGATTTTCAACCACGACATTCATCCTACTTTGCAATCAATGACTACGATTAGACATTGTGCTAATGCTAGCCACGCTGGTGGAGACGATAACCGGCTAGCCAGTCTGGTGTGTAGTACCAACTGGGGACGAAATCAAAAAGGAAGATTTATAGTTGCGTTGCTTTGTTATCTCGGTATTTCAGACCAGTTATTAGAGAGGGTATTTGATTATGTATAAAAACAAATATGGAAACAACGCAATCGGGAAAAAATGTCTCTATGCTATTGCTAGCTAGTTAGCTTAACATTCGCGTCAAGTAGACAGGCTTAGAGGCCCAATTTATCGCTGAACTTTGAGCAAGCGATCACCCGGATGAGACATCGCCTCATTTCAGCAAACCCTCTGTCATAACGCTGGTATCTTTCCTCTTTTTTTTTTAAACTTGAAGTTTTTTTTTATTTTTTATTTTTATTGGGCATGTTATGAAGCTAACACATCTCCGCTATTATTTTTAGCAGGTCAGCTTGAACCTTGTATCGAAATTGAATTTAGGACTAGGAAGTATCTTGTTGCACCACCAGCTGGCGCTTCTGTCACCTGTCTGCATGGGGTTTATTTTCGGCGCCCAGTCATTTAAAAGTACAGTAATCCATCTTAATGTAAACGTTGAGCTAAATTGAAGCTTGATGTTGCTTTAGATGTAATGAATGGGTCCTGGAATTCAATTTAGGTTTTTGTTCACCTGGTGGAAAGACGCCATCAGTTGAGTTCTGGGAAATATGCTTTGGCTGCTTCAAACTACTTTTCTTGATCAATAATTAGGAATGTGTAATTATTTTCTATTAAGAGCCTATCCTCTGACTTTGTGCTTGTAGCATTTAATTTAAAAGAAAATTGGAATTCACTTCCTTTTTTTTTACTTGGTTTTGCTTGTAAAATAAAAGGTGCATCCCGTATTTTTACTACTCATAAAATAACCAATATGTTTTTCTTTTCCCCCAACAGGTCTGTGATTCTAAAGGTGCCACTTTTACTGGAATGCTGGACACTGAGTCCACAGCCATGGAGAGTAATGGGAACGAATCTCTTCCTGACCTTCCTGCTCAGGCAGCGGACTGGTCCTTGGAGCAAGTTCCTCCACAGCCGGCTGCCAGCGTAGCGCCGGAGGGCTCCAATTCTTCTCAGGACGATCTGACACAAGAGCAGCAGCCGAGCCAACAAACGAACTCCTCCGAGTTGGGATCCGTGGAGAAGGCTGTGGAGCAGTTTCAGCTCGCCAGCGCGTCTCTTTTCCAAGAAGAGCATCCTCCTCCGCCGCCACCGCCCCCTCCGCCGCCACCTACAGAGGATCCAGACCAACCGCTGCAATTTGCTACTGAGCCTCAGCCAGAGGCTTTTGTGCCAGATGGAAGTCAAGGTAACTAATAATAGCTAATCTAAGTTTAACATCCTTGGGTATTTAGTAAGGCAGCAAGCCTAGGATCAAATGAAAAGACTGTACTGAATGTTCTGTTTTTCTGTTATTATTTTGTAACTTTTTTACAAATCTTTTGTAGATGGTACAGAAGCCACACAGATGGAGGATGGCATGGAGCTGGAAGAACCAGCCCGAGACGGTTCACAGGAAATTTCTCTTCCAACAGAACCAACCCCACCCTCAGAGTTTGAAAAGCTTTTTAAGATCTGTGAAGACAGCCCAGAGGACTTCAACGCCTGGGTTTCACTGCTGCAGTATGTCGAGCAAGAAGTAAGAAAACATACTTGAAATACGGCAACTCGCCTCCGTCGCGCTTGTATGTAATGCCTGAGGTTTTCATTTAGAAACAGAGTTGTAATCTTGTGTTTCCATTGTGTCTTTTGCAGAATCTTCTTCTCCCTGCAAGGAAATCGTTTGACGTCTTTTTCCTGCGTTATCCCTACTGCTATGGCTACTGGAAGAAATATGCAGACATGGAGAAAAAACACGGCAACCTACAGGTTTCAGAAGAGGTACAAGTTCCTCTGAGACTCTTTTTTTAATGTTTTTTTTTCCATAGGCACCAAAATGAGGTCAGCAGAAAGAAACAAAAATAAATCAGAGTCCAGTGCAGTCCTTTAGGTATTTATAGTGGAGTGTTTTTGTTAATATGGTTCATTAATAAGAAAGAAGGGGGTGGAGCGGAAGCATTATGTAATAAGGAGAAAAAAAAATACTTTTTTTTTTCTTGATGATTTTATATAGTTTGAGGGGAAGCTACATAGGGAAAGCAGTATTATCACAGTTTGCATTATGACGTCTCTCCACCCCAGCATGCCGTTATGCCATGCATGTTGTAGATGTTTAACTGAAACACCCATTTGCATTGGACTAATAATTATCCTGGCTGTGACATGAATGAGCTCTTTGAGGTAACTGATTGCTTTAAATTAAAGTGTCCAGAAGTGGGAACAAACCTGAAACGTGCTGGACAATGCCTCAAATTCCAGAGTTGGGGAAAACAGTCGCGTAATAAAAACAAACTCTTGAACTTTGTGGTTGGACTTAAATCTTTATCTGGTTGAGCGCGCCAAAGCGTTCAGCTTTTACAGAGAATCATAAAACCGTTTCAGCTTCTAACCAACGACTTTCAAACACTCTCCTACCAAGGTGTACAGAAGAGGCTTGCAGGCTATTCCTCTTAGTGTGGACCTTTGGCTTCACTACCTCACCTTTATCAAAGAGAACTCGGACCCCAACGATCCAGAGACGGAGGGACGAATCCGAGCGTGAGTGCAGCGTTCGTTGCCTAAACGTGACCTACTTAAAACCCACGACTTTGACAATAAACATCCCTTCTTTTCCTTGTTTTTTTTTTTATAGTTCATACGAACATGCAGTGCTCGCAGCAGGCACAGATTTCCGATCTGACCGCCTTTGGGAATCCTACATAAGCTGGGAGACGGAGCAGCAGAAGCTGGCTAACGTCACCACCATCTACGATCGCGTCTTAGGCATACCGACGCAGTTGTACTCCCAGCACTTTCAGAGGTACACAGGAGGACGAGCAGTTAATTTTTATTATTTCATGTTTTTTTTTTGTTTTTTTTTTTGTTAAACTACTTCAGTCACGCCTCTGAGACTGAATGACATTTTGGTTTTCGTTTGCTCAGGTTCAAAGATCACGTGCAGGGCAACCACCCCAAATACTTTTTGTCAGAAGAGGAGTTTGTTCAGCTCAGACTCGAGCTCTCTAAGTCCAGCCTGTCTGGAATGGTCGGCGAAGACGGAGAGTCGAACGTTCCTCAGGAGGAGCTGCCACCGGGAACCGAGGACCTCGCCGATCCCGCCAAGGTAAGAACGTCGCCGCCATTCCTGGTAAGGGACAAAACTGACAACATTCCACTTGCAGGTTTAGCAGGAGCATTCCTGTTGTCCATGATAACATAGGGTTAAAAAAACAACGAAAAAAAAAAAAAAGAAAATGCTCAGGTTTGAAGAAGTTTTTCTATGTCACCAGCCAAGCCAGGAGATCCAGTAAGGGACTCGCCCTTAAACTAAAAGGATCAACCGGGGCTCCTTTGAACCCAGCTGTGCAGGGTGCAAACTTTCCTGTCCCCTCTACAGGCTTCTTGTCTCTGGCAACATCATGGTGATGTAAATCCTTGGTTGCAGGACTAGCAGTATTCAACAAGTGGACAATGTTGTGCTGGAGAGAAGCCATAAAAGTGCTGATCTGGTTCTTGGTGTGTTGTCTTTTTCTTTTTGTAGAGGGTGACAGAAATTGAAAACATGCGCCACAAAGTGATCGAGGTTCGGCAGGAAGTGTTCAACCACAACGAGCATGAAGTCAGCAAGCGCTGGTCCTTTGAAGAAGGGGTAAGTTTTTTTCTTCTTCTTCTTTTTTCTTTTCCTCCCTCCATGTTCGCTCGTGAAAGCGGCATTTTCCTGAACGATTTCTCCCTTTGTCAGATTAAGCGACCCTACTTCCACGTCAAAGCGTTGGAGAGAACGCAGCTAAACAACTGGAAGGAGTACCTGGACTTCGAAATCGAGAACGGGACCCCGGAGCGCGTGGTGGTCCTCTTTGAGCGATGCCTCATCGCGTGCGCCCTCTACGAGGAGTTCTGGATCAAGGTATTTTTGTTGGGCTTGAACTCGCGACTCGTTGCTGCTGCCTCCCTGCACTTCCCCATCAACGTTGATAATCACATCATCGACTCAGTTTAAAAAAAGAAAAGAAAAACAACAAGAAAAAAAACAAAACAAAGAAACGTCCTGCACTCTCTTTGCGTGTAACGTTGATATGTGACTGTATCTGTTGTATTAGGGGATGGCCAGCTTGCCACACAAGATATGACTGCAGCATTTGCCAACTACTACGTTGCATCTTCTTCGTCTCCCACTACCTTACAGAAACTTATCTAATTGGTTCCATGAAGGTGCTGATGGGTTTACACAGAAAATTTCTCAAAACGATCTTGTCTATGAAGCAATTCACTGAGTGTGCGAACTGTATTTACAGGTTAAAAATGTTCTGTTTCTCTTGCCTTTCTTCTTTTCTTCTTCTTTTTTTTTCCTCTGTCCTCTTGCCTTTCTCCCAACTTGCTTTCCTTTTTTTCCATTCTAAAGTATGCTAAGTATCTAGAAGGCTTCAGCACTGACGGTGCAAGACATGTGTACAAGAAGGCGTGCTCCATACACCTGCCCAAGAAACCTGCCATCCACCTTCTGTGGGCAGCATTTGAGGAGCAGCAAGGTAAAAACATAAATTCAGCAAGCCGGTCGATTTAACTTTATAGAATGTAGTATTTGCACAGTCCACAGACTTTTTAACGGGGTTATGGCCTGAGCCTGACATTGGGCGGCTTTATCCGTTCTAAAACTGTCTTAAGTTTTAGAAGATTTGGCGGCATTCGTGCCGTTATTTCCATTGAAGAAAGAAGGCATTTCAAAGAAGTACCGGCACCATCCATGTGTTCATCGTCATCCACATAGCCATGAAATGTGAAGCTGCGCTTTTTAAAAGTAGAACCCAAAGGGAGCACATGGCAGGCAGAAAAGGAGAGGTCCAAGAATTGATCCCTGAGGGACACCACAAGAGAAATGAGAACTTGAACGTAGTCTAACTCAGACCATTCTGTCCCTCTGAAATAAGATTAAACCTACTCCAGTGCTGATCCCTTAATCCCAACTTCATGTCGGCGTCGGTCTAATTTGGCCTCAGGATTAGAGAAATACCAGAATAAAGGTGTCCAATGTCATGCAGGTTTAAGTAATGTATGTCATTAGGAATTCAAAGGGTCAAAGTGAAACGACATTTAAAGTAATGGGATGCGAGTAAACGATCTCAGGTCAAAGTATCACTCTCGTCGTTCTCCAGGCAAAGTGGAAGAGGCTCGCGGGATCCTGAAGGCCTTGGAGGAAACGATCCCGAATTTGGCCATGGTCCGTCTCCGCAGGGTCAGCCTGGAGCGTCGCCGTGGCAACTTGGACGAAGCAGAGGCCCTGTTGAAGGAGGGAATGGAGACCGCAAATAACGAAATGGAGTCGTCGTTCTACGCCGTGAAGCTGGCGAGACACCTGGTGAAGGTGCAGAGAAGTCTGAGCAAAGCGAAGAAGGTCCTTCTTGATGCCATTGAGAAAGACCAGGTGAGGATCTGTCGATACTGGACGACGCAGTGAATACGGACATTACGTTTTTTTGTTTTCTTGGTTGAATGTTTCCTCTTTCAGGACGTCACTTGCTCTATCAGTTGTGTGTAATATATGTATGCATGTCTGCCTTTGCAGACCAGTTCGAGACTATACCTAAACCTGCTGGAGCTGGAATTCAGTGGCGATGTGATGCAGAACCAGGCGGAGATCTTGGCTTGCTTTGACCGGGCCCTAAGGAGCCCATTGTCCCTGGACTCTCGCATCATTTTCTCCCAGCGCAAAGTTGAATTCTTAGAAGACTTTGGCAGTGACATCAACGCGTAAGTGAAACGGGAGTTAACGTGTAGACGTTTACCGACATGTTAAGCTTTCCGTCTCACCGACGTTCCTTTAATCCCATACTTAGGCTTGTGGCTGCGTATGAGGAACAACAGAAACTACAGAAGGAAAGCGACTCTTTAAAGAGAACGGCTGAGAACGGATATGACAGGTGGGCGAGGAAACGGCACATTAGCGCACTGTGTTGTTCTCAAACACCAAGCATTGTTTAACCGCTAAAGCTAAATGGTCTTCAAACCAGAATTGTCTCATTCAAACCTTCTTCTCCAGCTCTCAAGAACCTGACGCCAAAAGGCAGAGACTAGACGATCCTTCCGCAGTTGCAGCAAACGCGATGACGGACATGCAGGCAAACAGCTCTGCATACAACTACAACTGGTACCAGGTAGGTTTGAGTAGAATGCCTTGTTGGCTTATCCACTCCCCCCAAAACAAATGAAGTTGTTAATGGGTTTCTGTTTCTTTATCAGCAACAGTATGGCGGCTGGGGACAAAATTCCTGGGGACAGTACAACCAGTATGCCCAGTACAACCAATACTACCCTCCTCCTCCTACATGATGCACTTGAAGATGGAATTGCATTTTTTTTTTCCTGACTTTAAACCTTGGAGCAAAGCAAATTACCTGGGTGTTGAGAAGATTTTAATTCAGCCACACACTGAGCAGGATAACCTTTATTTTCTTCTTCTTCTTCTTCCACTACTGCTGTTTACTCTGTGCTAATTGAATTTCATGTTACATCCCTGTGTAAGAACAAATTTGGTTCACAAATTTGGTAGGAATGTAAGAATTTGGTTTTAAAACAGCAATTGCTAGAGATGTTGTCAAAACAATATTGTTTTGATGAAATAAATGTTGAAGGCAAATTGACTTTTTTTTTTTGTCCTGTATAAGACAAAAGCGTTTTAATTTTTTAGATCGACTGACTTAGTTTGGTTTTTCTTTGTGTTCTGGCTTTAAGGTTGCTAGAGAAGCATTTCTGTATGTTTCTTGAGTCATGTTTCTTCTTTCCAGACTTGTAAAAATGTCATGATAGTTTCCATGAAGAGCTCCCTGTTTTCTTTGTTTTTTTTTTGTTTTTTTTATTATTTTGACCTGATTTCCTAATAAAGAAATTGATATCCTCAAGGCTTACTGTTTCATGGCAAGAAGTAATCAGTTTAGCACTCATGATATAACCTTATCACGAACTGTTTACAATACACCCACATCGCCACTCAGTCCTCCAGTCAAGCATGTTTCTAGAAGTAAAGTTTGAGTTCCTTATTAGCTGGAGTATACATAAGTTAAGCCGGTAATCATTTTAATGACGGAAAAATATTTCATTCGTGAAGTCACGTGATGAATGATCAAATTAAAATAAACAGCTCACCTCCAAGCATAGTTCAATTGTACTCCTAATTATCACTTAGATTGAATTATTGCTCAGTACACGATAAAAACTTACAGTTTACAACTAATTTTGACTTAAGAGCTTGCGGTATTTTTTTTTATAATACAGATATTTCGTAAATAAAATACAAGATACCTGTTAAATTCGATATCTATACATTTTTCAGTATTGGTTTCAAGTTATTTTGCTTTTCCCTCCGCTGAGTATCCTGGGCGTAACAGTTACATCCGCTAAACCTTACGTAAATCTGCACATGCGCTGTTCTGCCCCTCAGACATTCCTTTTTATGCTTAGCGTGGAACGACTAGCATCAAACGAGGTGAGTCGCCTTCGTTTTCTGACATTATTTCTTGTTATGAAGTGTCCAGTGACATATTCCTTTGCAAATTTAGCATTATAATCAATAGCCACAGTGTGTCGTGGATAGTTTTGTTTCTTTCGAATCTGTATTTAACATATTTTAGACCGACTTCTCTCAAACGCATGCACCATGTGGCTAAGCTAAGCTAGCATAGAGCTTGCTAGCATATAAATATCTCTTAATTTAGTTACTTGGTGTTTCTCAGAGTGTGTATTTTACCCTCTATAAAGAAAAAACCCGAATGTGGAGGTTTAGTGATGTGGTCAAATTGATGCTTGTTTCCGTTATTGGATAAAACGCCACGGCAGTAGCAGTTTCCGATCGAAAGGCCGACATGTTGATTTTCAAATACTGTGCTAAAGCTGAAACAAAGTTCTTTTGTCGCAGATTAGCCTTGAGTTGCACCAAAAAGCTACGTTGATAGCTTGAAATTAGACTAACTCAACTGTTGTTTTAAGATTGAATTTAGTTTTATGCAGCATCAAAAAAAATATTGTAAATAAGAATTGTTATAACAGCTGTTTGTAAGAAAGTGAAACAAAAAAACAAACTGTTTCTTGTGTAATGATATTAAAATGGCTTTACAGACGGTACAAAGATCATGTTATGCTGTTAAGGATTAAGCTATGGAATCTTTAAATCTGAAAATCGGGGGCAAGTTATGTCTCAATTTAAAAAAAAATTATATTGTGGCCCTAGAGTGTTTATCTCAAACTATTATAATTTTTAAGCAGCAGAGATTTCTATTATCAGCAACATTCTGTGTTAAGATGTTTATATTTCAGCTATAATAAATATCGACTGACTCCTTTATTCAGCAGAAACCTCTAATATTATAGAAAGTGCATATTTTCACCATTAAAACAGAACATTAGTATGTAACAATGAATTCAATTTGAATTGCTTCCTGAAACATTCTTTGTTAATGAAGATTTTTTAAAAAAATCTATTAAACAGTGATAACTGTTTTAGAATTGACCAACTTACCTCATCATTCTTTTAGCTGTATTGATATGGACACATTTTCTGGGATTAGTAAAGCATTTACTCATAAATAAACTGAGTTTTGGATTATAGGTACAGTTTTTTTTAAAATTGATTCTTAAAATCAAATCTATTCTTCTGATAAAGGCTTTTCCAGAGCTAACATTTAATACGCCTTGTGTTGGTCACAGGAAGTAATATGTAGTGAATTTAATTTTACTTGATGAAACAGAAACCTTAACCCACAATAGCAAATATAAAATAGTTTGAGGGGATGGCACAATCAGGAGGTTGATTGCAAATGCCAGTAATATGATAATTACTTAACCTTTTGGCTTTCTTCCCCTCTCCCAGAGTAAAGATGCAGCTCTTCTTGCGTGGCCAGAACACTCACACCCTTGAGGTGACCGGACAGGAGACTGTTGGCCAGATCAAGGTACATTAAAAAGAACAATCAGTACAATTACAAGCTGAAATTTGTAAGGTTCCAGAATGATTGGTTTGGAACTGAGCTCTTTTTTTTTTTTTGTATGAACAGTATTTTAAAGATGTGTTGACTCTGGTTGTTTTCCAGGCCCATGTCCAGGCTCTGGAAGGACTCCTGGTTGAGGACCAGGTGCTGCTGCTCGCTGGCTGCCCACTGGAGAATGATGCCTCCCTGGCAACCTGTGGCGTGACTGAGCACTGCACCCTGGAGGTGGCTGGCAGGCTGCTCGGAGGTCAGTACATTATTGCCAGACATTTTCTTGCTTCACGAAAGCATGACTTCAAATATTGAACCACAGTACAGGTTTTAAAAATCATATGGAGTTGTAATACTGTAATATTTGGCTTTTTGTTTAAATTCAACTGTAGTTTGACACATTGACTTTAAGGTAATTTAAAATTGCATTCTTGTAGTTGTTGATGCAATCACAGTATAATGTTGAGTCATGAGTGTATTGTTTCTTCCAGGTAAGGTGCACGGTTCTCTTGCCCGTGCTGGAAAAGTAAGGGGACAGACTCCCAAGGTAAAGTATCCCGTATTCTTTTCTCTTTGTTGCAGAAGTAACTGTGCAATCAATCGTTTGTCAAAAATTATCTCAACTGAGGCATTTTTGTTCTTTTTTTCCAGGTTGACAAGCAGGAGAAGAAGAAAAAGAAGACCGGCCGTGCCAAGCGCCGCATCCAGTACAACAGGCGCTTTGTGAACGTTGTGCCCACCTTCGGAAAGAAGAAGGGACCCAACGCCAACTCCTAATTGCTTCAATGCCCTAATGGAGAAGTAACACCATCAGCTGTAGAGTCATCAGTTTTTACCAAGTTGAAAGTTGTCTTGTACAGAATAAAGGATATTTGACTTGGCTTTATCTAGTAATGTCTTTAGTTACACAAACTTGAGTCTCCAGCAAACCAGCTGCTCTTCACAGGGTTTCTTTGTGGTACTAGATGAAAGTTTTCCATTGTTCTCTCTGTACAGCCGTTTCTGTTTATGGTAACTTTAAAAGTAATAATGTGGTAGTATCCATTTTACTTCTTTATGGCATTAATTTACATTCTAGATGAAGAATTAGGGTTTTACTACAATGGAAACAAACATTCATCTGGAGGAATTAATCACTGAGCATCAAGACGTTTTGCTGTAAATCCTCAAATATATTCTACTCTTGAACCAGATTTTTCTTCAGGTAATTAAAATCAATATATCCTCGGTGGCTACCGTCCACTAACTGATCCATGATGAGTGCATAGCGAGATTCAGCTTGAAGGGTAGGAGTTCATAAATTAGTTTAAACTTGTCACTAAAAAAAAGCTTTGTGTGGAAAAGCCTTGAAGATAAAGTAATATTGCCATTAATTCATTTGCGTATGGCGCTAAAAGAAAACGCATATTTAACTGCCCTAAAAAGTTGGATTAAACTTGAAATGGTGAATTATGTGTGGAACAAGTGACATACGTTAACTGGCACAGACAAAACAGTTTCCACAGTGATACTTTTTTTTAGTGTAGCACAAAATTAAATTGTTTGCAAATCGTGGAAAACTGGGTGATCATTATGTGATCTTACTTTTCAAAGATGGGGGTTTGCATCTTCATATTCATTCAGCAGAACTACTCAATTATTTTGGTGAGAGCACTAAGGTTTGTCCTTTTTAACCTGAAAACAATTCGGTAACCTCTGAAATAAAAACCACAGAGTTCAATGAAACGGGTTTATTACTCATTATGTACATGCAAAAAAAAAAACAGAACTCGATCCACCTCTTAAAATAAACACTGAAAAATCATCTGTTTTCCATTTGGTGTTTGAAACTGCCAGCAACTATTTGTACTTAAAGTAAACTGACAAATGCAGTCCGAAGACGGTGTAAACTTAAAATCTTTACGGGGGACGGGAAGAAACAGACATTTCGTGCATGTTGGGAAATATTCAATCCACGGACACCAACTCCACCTCAAAAATCAGCTTTGCATTAGGTGGAATTCTGATGGAGCAGGAATTAAGGAAATATTTGCATATCACCAACAGCACAAACTCATGCCCAAATGTGTCAACACAAAGCCTCTTCTGTCAAAACCCGAGTGCCACGTCACCTTCCAGATGAAGAGAAAAGGATACTTGGAATCTGGAACGCCCTTTTTTCCATAAGCCCATTCGGGTTCGATCTCCAGCCGAGCCGTCTCGCCCTTGCTCATCGTCAGCAGGGCCTCATCCCACTGGGGTGAGAACAGAAATAATCACATACATGTTCTCCAAAGCGACCCGAGATCACAAGTATACATGCAGGCTAAACTGTCTAAATACACTTCCAATATTATCTGGATAAATATCAATTTTCCAGCTGCAAAGGAGCCAAATTTGACCAGATCAGAACTGATCCTTAAGCTTTAACTCATTACAAAACCAGTTCGGATGTGTGAGATCACTGGTGTCATTTTTTTTGTCCATCCAACTGTTCTGAGGTAAAGAAAAGATAAAAAAAGAAAAATGATGGAAGTCGTTATTTTTCCATTACCCTCCCAACTTCTGCAAAGCACCACTACCACTAGCAGCAAAATGGTCCCTCAGCATGATGGTGCCACCACTGTGCTTCACACTTCTTAGATCTGAAAGCCTCAACCTTTTACAACCAAAGCTGTACAGCTAATTGTCTCATTCCCTGGCTTGTTCAGTTGGACTTTCGGAGCAGGTGTTTTGTTTCTTCTTGGTTACCAAAATTAATGCATTTGTCAACATGATGAGTAAGTGCAAACCTTCGGAGCTGTAAATACAAAAGGTAATAATGACATACCCCTCTGATGACTTTGCCCAGGCCCACTTTAAAACTCAGAGGTTTGGTTTGCTTCTTCTTTTTTGCACCTGCAGATGGACGAAAGTGTCGGTTTAAAATTCTTTATTGGACTTTGGTGATATTAGAGCACTAATTGGGCGCTTCTCAGCCAGCTTCTACATGTGGATGCAGTCATACCTGCGGGGATATTCGTGTCAAAGACTGTCCCGTCTTCCAGGCTGCCAGTGTACCAGCAGCTCACAGTGTCGCCCTTCTTTGGGAAGTTGGTCTTATCTCCTTTCTTCAGCACCGCTTTGGTATATTTTGGTGGACCCTGAAACAAGCAGTGATGTCTTAAAGGTGCTTTAAACCAGGTAGGAGGAATGAATATATATATATATATATATATATATATATATATATATATATATAAACCATGAGTTGAGCACCTCGTCCACAACTTCTGCTTTGACTTCTTTGGGCTTCTCCTCAACCTTCACAGCTTTAACCTGCTCGGTTACGTCCTCCACTGGATCCGTGCCTTTAAACCTCTGCACACACACACACACACAAAGTAAAAAGTAAAAGCTTTTAACAAAAGCCAGCTGAGGATGCAGAATTAGCAACATGAAAAAATTCACCGTTTCCACCACTTACTTTGCTCACGAAGAGCTGGTTGTACGCAATAACCAGCTGCTCTTTCTTTGCAGTTTTGGCCACATTTTTAATGTTTCCCAACAGTTTGTGCTCATTGAGGAACTGAAAGACAACACGCACCACAGAGGAGAATGTCAGCACACTTTGCGTTACTTCATGGCGTGTTTTGGACGCTAACATGTTTCTCATGCTGCTCCCCCTATGCTAACTCTGCAGCATGCTTGCAGAGCAACGTGGGGGAATTACAAAGAAGCTATTCTGACCGAAACCGAGGCAACGCCAAAGTGGCAACCCTACCGAGTGGGCCGCATTGTCCTGGAGGAACTTTATTATGTCTTTTTTAGGCAAATCATCACTTTTGAGCTGCTCATCGCTCCACTCCCGTGCTGGCTCCGCCATTTTGAGAGGCGAACTGGTGAACTCTGAACTCTGGGGGATGCCTTTCCGTATTGCCCCTTAGAATCCGCACCAGAACACGTTTATATTTAATACACCTCTCGGTGGTTGTGTTTCAGTTCACGTCCAATAAAATGTTAACTAAACTAGGGGTATAAAATATATAAGATATATGGGTAAGTCTACGTAGGTAGGTTTGCAACTCAAAGGCTGTAAAAATGTTTATAATCTTACCTTTTATTAATTTTTCATAATTCATGGTATAACAATTTACTAAAATATATCATTGTCTTAGATTAGAATTGATTTGATATGTCAAATATTATATTGCAATTCTGTGTTTGCCCTGCCACCTACTGGAAAAATGTTGCACTAGTGAAATAATATTAGGGGAGAAAAGAATACATATCAGAATACATGTCACAGGGACAGTTTAACTTCAAATAGTGGGGAAAATGTGTATCTCCTTTTACTTGGTGCAAGCAAACTTCTGGTCACAACTGCGTATGTTTCTGAAAGCTGGTGCAACCAGCTGCCGTCAGCAGCCACCTGTTCAGGAAATACAGTTCACCGCTGGATAATTTTTATCTCAACATAAACACAGATGTTCTCTGAAGGCCTCAGAGATTTGAGCACTAGTGAACAAACATCATGAGGACAAAGGAACACCGAATGGGAGAAGTTTAAGCAGGACTACTTTATAAAACAGTACGTGGGTATCTCACAGAGATTATCGCTCAGTCGTTTTTCAGAAGCTGAAAGAAGAGCAATAGAAAGAGAAGCAGCCAAAAGCACCAACAACGACCTAAACAAAATACTTACACATTCAGAACAAAAGTTCAGGCCATTTTTTTGTGTTAATTTTTCCTTTGATTTTCTTCTGCATCCTCATATAGATTTGTGCATTCTGGCACCGCTGTTAAACATATGCATAAACCCTGTTAATGTTCTACAAATTTTTCCTTTCATTGTTGATCATGCCATTGATTTGATCCTTTAAGTAAAGCATTGAGCTGTTTTACTTTTGCTGGAGGCTATTTGAACACAAATTGTGATCTACAGTCATTCTCTTTCAGATTTCAAACAATACTTTGTCCTCAAGCCGCAGCAAATGCAGCTCCCTGTTGACTCCGCCACTCCGCTCCTTCAGACTAGCCAGCAGCAATTAGCAACACCTGGTAAAATGGTGCATCTGCTGAGCTCATTATCTGAGCTACTTCTCAGTGCAGTGGTGCCAAAAACGTTGTTTGAGGGGTAATAGAGGAGATCTTGTGATGACTTCCTGAAGGCGGAGTTTCAGAAAGAACAGGAGTTTCTTAAAGAGACAAGAGGCCCAATTTCAAGGTGTTAAATTACAAAGAAAAATTTTTAAAAGCTGAAAAATACACAGTATTTTTATAACAACTGAACTCAATATATTTACTTGATTATACTAGAAAGTGGCACTATGTT
Source organism: Poecilia formosa (assembly GCF_000485575.1). Lineage (NCBI taxonomy): Eukaryota > Metazoa > Chordata > Actinopteri > Cyprinodontiformes > Poeciliidae > Poecilia > Poecilia formosa. The sequence continues at coordinate 344,524 of NW_006800260.1, forward strand.
GCTGGAAAATATACAATGCTGCCCCTTTAAGTTTAAATTCCCACTCCCAAATAAATGATCTGCACTCCATCTGTTTTTGAAATCCTCTCCCTACAGTGTCCTGCTTGTCTTTCTATACGTCTGTTGAAGCTGCGTTCTACACAAGGCTTCACGTTTAGTCGGGGGTTTTAGCAGGAGCATCTTTGTTCTCTGTCATTCTGCTGCCTCCTGGCACCTTTCTTAGAGTGAACATGTCGGCCTCATCCTTTATTGCATCATCCTGCCTCACTACATGAGCCCTGCTGCTCAGCCAGTCCACAGCTAATACACCAACAGAGACACATCAGGCTTGAAAACATGCCCTGCTGCAGCTCCTGCTAGCTTCTGTTTATCAGCAGCCATGAAATGCAGTGAGATGATGATGATGATGGTGGTGGTGGTGATGACGGTGATGATTTGCAGACACTGTACCAAGCTGCAGAACAGGGCTGTGCAGAGTTGTTTTTTTCTTTTTCTTTTTTTTTACCCTCGGTGGTTACTAGGCAACAAGAGTGACTCTGGGAGAGCAAGAGGAGAGGGATAATTATATCTTTATAGGGAGTCTCCCAGGTCTCGTTTTTTTCTCTTTTGTTGTGGGGAAAATAGTTACAACTGTGCAAAGTGTGATGATGTGACATTAGCAGAGCCAATCTCTCAACTCAATGTATCGTTTTTTGTTTTTTTGTTTTGTTTTTTTTTTCCCCTCCCTCTGCTAGTGTGACGCTTCCTTTGTGGTTATATCTTGAAAATATTCACAGCATAGACAGGAACTTCCATTCTTGTCTAATGTATTATTTCCCTTTCATAAATAATTTTCTTCCTAGTTCTGGTTTGAGGTACTTCAGCTTCTTTATGCCTTCGCTGGCTGGCAAGAAACTCGGCTAACTTAGCAACGTTAATCTCAACGACATCTTGACCTTGGCAGCATGCGCCTCAGTCCTATGTAAACTTTTTATATTGGCTAATTTCACAAATAATTCTCAGCAACATCAGATGTAAAAACAACACTCTCTACTACATGCCATAGTGTATTAATTACATCTTTTTTTGTCACATATCAAAATAAATCAACCAACAGATTTACTGCGAAATTTTTTAACTGTTGAAAAACGTTTGTCAAGCCCTCACAAGTCCCAATTTTTTTGGTTTGTTTTTACCCATATCGGACCCACATGTTGTCATTGCTCGGTTCCATTTTGCACCTGTTCCTAATCAGGTGCAAAATGGATTAAGTACATCCATGGTTACTGTCAAAGTTACACACAGCAGTCGCAAACCGATTAAAAGCTGCAACGTTTGTGTAATCCAGCCAGTGATGCTCGGGACAATCAGGCATATTACAAAACAAACATTTCTTTGGTATGCAACGTTGAACAGTCAAAATGATCTCGGGGATCAAGAATTAGGGAGATTTAATTTGATGCTCCAGCTGAGAGCTCTTCACGCCAACAGCTGATGCAGATAAGTGATATGCGTCCTCTCAGAGGCATATCACGACACAAATTTAAACTCATGCAGTGTGAGATAAACATGATTAAACAGGCTTTTCACTGTGGCATTTAAAGAACCACACGAGTGACATAAACCCATTGGGTTCATTTGAGGTGCAGTTTCTACTGTAAACCTGTAGGGGTCAGTGTTTACGCATTCTTGGTAAGGCGTCGCAGCGCTTCAGCGTGCGGAGTTTGAAACAAGGCTCGACTAGAGCAACAATAATCATTATTCAACTAGCTGTGAAAAAACGACAACAATAATTACCATAACTTGTAACAGAGACACAATGGGGTGGTGTATTTATTTCATTAAGAAATGCTCACTGAGAACAAACAGGGTGATGAAGGATGGGGGTTTTATTGCAAGATTTTCACAAAATACTATCCTTCCTTCTAAAAAAGTACCCTTGAAAAAGCCCAGATGATTCTGGTTTGGGAGTTACTGGGTCAATGAAATCACAAGAGGCTCAGAATCCGAGGTGATCAGCTGCTGGCATTAGCGAACAAAATGGCAGACAAGTGACTTGACGGATTCCATCCTGTATTCTGATGCCTTCTTGTTGCATTTGAGGTGAAAGGGGTTCAACCTTTCCTACCTGATCGAGAGTTAGAATCTCACGACCCCTAAGTGATGACGACCGAATGGTGATGAGAACAATGATTGCGAAAAAAGAAAGAAGAGAAAACCCTGGATTTCACTTGTATCACCTTAAGCAGACGGGATGATTTGTGGCACTGAATACAGTCTGAGCTAACATCACTTTAGCTAAGCAGAACAGCCTCTCACTTTCTGCCTCGCAGGCGATGGGATTTCTTTTCTCTTGCCTTTTGTGTTGACTTAGGCATGTGCAGGCATGGTGGAGCTACCTGGCTGCATCGGGCTCATCATAAGCCCGGCTGTCTGGCAATCTTTTACAGCAGGAGTAGTGAACGATACAGAAGTTATCCAGGAAACATGGTTGGGATGTAAAAATCTAATTACTGTCTCACGTCAAACAGATTGCATGTTCTTCTTTTTTTTTTTCTTTTATTTTGGATCTCTGCTCAAAAATGGCAGCTGATGATCTTTGACATTGACATGTAGTCGTTCCTACATGTGTTTTATTGAGGTAAAATGCCTTGGCCTAGCAAGACACAACATAATTCTGCTTTAGGTGATGCCACCAGATGTACAGTACATCATATTGTTAAAAGTATTCGCCTTTCTGTGTCCCTGAACGAGACACTTCCCCCGCTTTGCCTGCTGGGGTTATCCGTTGGTCTCAGTTGCGTTGCAGCCTCGCTTCTGTCAGCACATCTTACCATCAGCATCATTTACATTCCTGAATGTAGGAATCTGAAGAGCTTTGGAGTCCTCTGGCTTGATAGAGCAGCCACTTACCATATGAACTTGTAGGGAGAACCTAGTTGTAATCTATGGGGTTTAAGATGATGTTGGCTCATCATTAGCATTGAAGGTCCTGGCTGCGAACAGAGGAATTGGGTGGAGTAGAACAATTTTGATTGGATAATCCGTTTTCCTGGCTCCATATGTCTGGTTTTATTTTCATAGTGGTTTACTCCTGTAGTGAAGTTTTAAGTTGGATATTGACAGATATTCTCACTGTGATTTACTCGAGGCAGCGATGGCTTGACATGTCATGAGACTCCAGAATATATTTGTTCGTTTAGGTTTAAATCAACAAAACTTAAACAAAACGGCCCCCAAAATCCAGTGGCTTACAAACTGATGTCATAGAAATAAAGGCACCTCATTAGTTCAGCATAGTAATTTAGCCACCTTGAAAGCTATACAAGTGATCATTTATTTTCCTATGAAATTTTAACTGAAAAAAGAAAATGAATTCAAATTAATAGAAATCGGTGGATCCCATTAGTCCAGCATAGTAACAAAAAGGTTTGGTCACATGATCTGGAAGCTCTTACAGAATAACTAAACAGTTTTGGCTTCTTTTGGTGCAGAATTATGATGCAAGTCAGTGGTGTTAAGATGCGTTCAGACTGCAGACGCTTTGAAAATAATCAGATATTTATCCGAATAACTTAGTGCAAAATATGGAAGTCACACAAATCCGATTTTTTTTATGGAGCAGTGAAAAAGATTGGAATTGGGCCGTTCAGACTGCCATAAAAAAAATTGGCATATGGGTCACGTATGGGCAAAAAGATCGGGTTTGGGTACCCAAAGAGGCGCTTTCCACCTCTATGCACAATACTCTGCATTGTATTTAGTGATGTAGGGCTTGAATGAAGTTACTTGACCATAAAAACCATTTCCAGGAAGCTCCCAGCACTGTTCTAGGTCTAATCTGAAGGTCACCTGAAGTTTGTAGGTCTGCAGAAAGTTGCCGACCTTTGCGCAGCATCCGCCGAACACACACTCTCATTATCGATGGCCTAACACTTGTTGCTGTCAATTAAAATCCCTTCATCCTGGTTGTAACACAACTGACACTCGACTGTGGAATATTTCACAACTCGACTTAATTGCACTGCTAGCATCTGTGTGCCATGTTGGAATTCAATTAGTTTAATTGAATTTGCAAACATATTTTTTGCATATAAAACAAAACAATGAGTGCATTATTTGTAAATTAGGAGTCCTGAAGTCTGTTAAAGGAAAGGAAAAGGCTACGCTAGCTCACGCAGTTTGTACTTTCAATCTTCAATCAAGAGAAATCAGTACAATTTCCCCCCCTTTGACATTACGCACAAACAAACAAGTAAACAGAAAGCTTTTCCATCATCCCCACTTGTTACACCTTTATACGACACACAATGGCCAGAATTAAAGACTTTCTGAATGGAAATCGTCCCTCAGTGGCCTCGGCCCGCTGTGGGTAATGTGTTTTCTGCTCCGAGCCTAATAAGCTTCCCTCTAAGCCATATGGCAAGCTCAGTTCACCTGCCTACAAGCAGGGCTGCAAGAACACGTCCTCTGCTATAGTGCGCGATTCATATGCTGGAACAGCTCGAGCTGACAGCTCACGCCTTAGACGAGGTTGCATTTCCTCCCCCTCAGGGAGCTCTGCAGAGTGCAAGATATGTTGGGTCAGCAAGGGGAAAACTCCACCAACATCCGACTGTAAGAAAGTTTCAGTATTTTCCTCTCTTTTTCTCCCTCTCTCTCTGTATCTTGTAAAAACTATAACACCTTTTCCTGCCGGAGCTGCGCCTTGTGGGAGGAGAGCGAAGGCTTGGGTTAAAGTGTGTCACAGCAGCAGGTGGGCTGGTGAAAAGGGAAGCGTGCCATTTCTCACAGTCGCACGCCTGCGATCGTCATGCAGCAGCGGAGCTCTTGGTTTCAAGCGAGCTGCTCCCATGCTTTGGAAGGCTTCCAATCCCGGAGCTTAGCTTGCAGATCTGCAGCCTCGGCAGCAGCCAGTGCCTTTGCCCCGTCAGATCTAATCTCTTGGCTACGTGTCACGAAATGAGGGCTTATTATAAGTTTACCTCAGATCACCTGAAATCTGGCCTCTCCGAGGCAAAGGCTAAAAAAAAAAAGAAAAAAAAAAGTTTTCACCTGGAAGAAATGTATTAGGAAGGTTAAAAAAAAAAAAAGTGAACATTTTGGTGGCATGCGAGGTTGATATCAGCCGCCAGAGGCTTTGTTGTACACAGCTACATGCCCTCTTCCCGTCTGTCTCTTCAGGATGCGTCATCTGTTCACCGCTAATTAGAAACCAAAGAGAAAAGATGGATTTTGAAGTCTCTGTTGGATCCGATCCCAGTCTGAAAACCTCACCGGGCTTAAAAGGACAGACTTCAGAGCCACATGCTCCGGGAAAAAAAAAAAAGCAAAAAAACTCTCCACAAAACTCTTGCCTCTTCACATCACTCCAAGCTGTCTGTTTGCAGCTTAGCAGTAGGATTCAGGACCGCATGAAACCTCCACGAGCGCCGAGGCTTCACACTGGCCGCAACGTTCACAGCTTGCTCCCACACCTTCAAGAATGCTGCCAGACATACAGCTCCTTAGTTCGGCGGCGAATCGTTGGCCTTGACTTTATTTTCCTTCCTTGCTGAGGCTACCCACAAAATGGCATAAAAGGCATGCACAAACATTTCACAGTCAACTCTGTCATCCTTAAATTACAGCAGCATATTATGACTGCAGCATAAAAGGAAAGCAAGAAGCTCTTCTTGAAGTTTTACACGTTTTGTCATATAAGAGTGACAAACTTTAATTTACTTTAACGGAGTTTCATAGGTAAATCCATGCACTCATTTAACTGACGTCCAAGGTCAAGACTTGTACATTCAATCTGACTTTACTTTTTTTTTTTTTAGCAAAACAAAAAAAAGAGTAACATTTCCGATCTTTCAATGTACGCATCTGGCAGAAAATTCTGCAGCTGTAATTGGAGTGAAAGGTGGTTCCACTAAGTAGCTGTATGGAGGGGAGGGGATGGAAAATATAAATATGTATAATGGTTTACATATTCCATTTGTAAATGCTGCAAATTATGTACTGTTGTCGTTCCCCTTCGCAACTGTCTGCTGCTTTGAGACGAGATATCCCATAAAACACCGGGGGGAATAAACCGAAATTTGTTCACATTAGAAAAAAAAAAAAAGAGTTGAGGGAATATAAATACGTGTGCGAGCCGCTGTGCCGTTTAAAGTCTGCAACGCAACCAAACATTAATATGTAATTTTGTTTACGATCATCTCTCCGTCGCCGTTCTTTTTCACCTTCGACAGCCTTCGATAGCCGAAGTTCGGAGCAAATTCAAATAAATCCAGGAGCTACTCCTGGACGCTCTGCGCGCCGTCGGAATCCGAAGCGATGCAGCTTTGCGGCGGGCGGGTGGGCATAAAACGAGCAGGTCGACATTCACACGTGGCCACGCGTTCTCAAGCGCGTTAAATTCGCATCTACAAGCCGAATCGCCGGCTGCCTTTCGATGCTGGACAGGCTGATGTCAAGGCTCTGCTCAGACACACAACATGCTCTCTGTCTGCTTGTACATGAAACGTCCGTCATCGAAGACATTGTTGCCCTCGTGAAGTTTGGGCTGACTGAGCCTCTCGGTGCCCGTGTGTCAGGCTGTGTTTCGCGTGTAAAACGTCTTGGATATTTCGAGGGGAAATTCTCAGTGTGAAGCCTGGGACGTGATCACAGAGCAGCTTTAGTCAAAAGGAGAACTGTAGAAGTGAAAAACGTGCGTCGGGAAGATCCACTTTAGATTTAGAGGGCTCTCTCTACGCCGTGATCTCATTTTGGTTTTATATGTGTACAACTTGATGTAGGGCCAGTTCCCCCCCCCCTTTTTTTTTTCTTCAGGAAGTGCTATCTGAGAATTAAGCGGCCACATTTATCATTTCAAATTATTACTCCGAATGTGACGCGTTGGATTACCTCATTATTTGAGCTTGATTTATTTAACTTCACCAGCAGATGACTCAAAGGAATTGGCAAAAGCCAAGTTTATCAAGTACTTTAACGGTAAAAGTGATTCAGTGCTCGTATTAGCCCCCATTAAATCCATGCCAGCGTACTCAGCTCGGCACTGGTTTCATAAAACACTTTGCCCCATATTGCTCAAGCAAATCTTTCTTTTTCCTTTTCTTCTTTAATAATAGAAAAACGTATGGATAGTTCTCCTAATCAGTGTGTCTGGCAAACAAGACGAAACAACTTCACGCTTTTTTTTTCACATCGTAGACAATTTTATTGGGATTTTATTTGTGAATAGCAAGTCCTGATTAAGTTTTGTTTTTTTCCCAGAAGACATGTGGGGGAGATGCTCTCGTTAGATGTCACCAAAATTTAATCAATACAAGAGCAATCCTAGGAAAACCTAGAGGCTGCAGAAGACAAGTCAGGATCCTGGTGAATCCTTCCAACACGACAGTGACCCTGGAGAAAAGGTCAAAGGTGAAACGGTTTAGATCAGAGTTGGGTAACCTGCGGCTCCAGGGCCGCACGCGGGTCTTAAGGTCAAAGTCGATACGCAGTCAAGCAGTTTTTTTTTTTCCCCAAGCCTCATCTGCATCATGTTTCCACCACAGAGTGACGCCCGCCTTTTTTAAGTTAATTGGCAGCTTTGTAATATATTTTGTCCCTCTTTTGCATAACTGTTGACAAACTGTTTGAAGAAGTTTAGAAAATTTTCATATGCTTTTTCTGTAAAGCCGACGAATAGACATCAAATTATGATTCTTAAGTTTTAGAATGAAACAAACAAATGTCGTATTGTAGTCATTTATACACTTGCTAAATTTTAGACACTTTTTGAATAGCATTGGTGGATTTTGACAAATCTTTATCAGTAAATCAAGGGCAGGAATGTCACCCCTGGTTCAGATCAATGCATATTCATGTGCTAGAATGGCCTATTCCAAGCCCAGACCATGTTTCACTTTCAACATTACAATAGAATAATCCCCTTTTTTAGTTTACAAAAACACAAAGTCGCTCCAGTCCAAGAGTCCTTGAACACACACACACACACACACACACACACACACTGATCGAAGGAGGGTTTTTCTGAAACTGAAAATGTGCTTCAGTTCAATAAACGCAGTTCTGTCTTCACTCCTCGACTTCCATCATCGGGATGGAGAAGGTTTCTCCATCTCGCCCATGTAAAATGCAACATGTCTGCAAAGACAGGGGAGGAGGGGGAAGACCTATCTACAACAGAACATGTTCCTGTACTTATGTATTTATGACACAACTGCTGAGACTTTATTAGCTGAATCTCTTTCCCAGAAAAAAAGCTTAAATGAGACTGAAGACAGAGCGCGTGGGCTGAATGCGAGGCACGATGCCGTAACGTTTTCACTTGCTTTAATGTTGCCTTTTTTCCCTTTGTCCTCTGAGCGTACACGCTTTTGGATGAATGCACTTGGAGGAGGATGAGACAAACCGAGGGGAGAGAGGGCAGTTGACGGATCAAGTGTAAGTGTTTTAAATCTGGTGAGTGCTCCGAGTTTGCACCTGGTGCAAAAAAAACAAAACAAAACAGAGGGACATAAAAGCGGCCCAGAGAGCTGTAACCAGTCTTTTTTTTTTTTTTCCTTTCTGTTTTTTGTTGCTTTTTTTTTTATGTGCAGCCTTCCTGCACTGTCCCCCTGCAGACAGCTGAGCCACTCTGGCTCAGAGTTTGATCAGCAAGCGGAGCCTGACAGGAACAAGGTGCGGCGCCGTGAACATGAAAAGCAAAACAAACAGAAACACACAAATTCTCAGAGAAGCTTGCCACTCATTCACACAGTCCCTTTTTAATTACTATTATTATTATTATTTCTGTTTAACGTGTTTGTCCTGCTCACGCTCACCCACCCACCATTGTTTTCACCAAAAGGGCTCAAAAACACAAAACAGTTCCCAGCCATCTCTTCTCTTCCCCGCTCTGATGGATCCCATTCATCTCGGTAATGGAGAAGTGTGAAGTGCCAGGAGCAGATTGTCTGCGGCAGCGCCACCGCTTTGCTTCTTTTTTTTTTTTAGGGTGCCAGCCAATCTTTCTATCTGACTAAATGCGTGCAGGTACCGCTTTAAAAGGAGGACAGGGAAGAGGCAGAAAGGTCGTGTTTGAATAATGAATCTGCGGAATGGACTACGGCTCAAGTCGGAGAGTGTGAACGTCGGCTTTGGTTGTCTGTCAGCGACAGTCGGAGGCATTTAGGAACAGCAGAACAGGTAGTTGAAAAAGATGTTTCGTCGTCTCCTACCCAGGATAAATAAGTGACAGGAAGTGAGAAATACGCTGCAGATAGCCCTGGAACGGTTCCAGAGTTTGTCACATTATGCGCAGGAACTTCAGGAGATTTTATCTGATAGACAAACGTCCCGCTAGAAGTGTAACCTCCACCTGGAGCTTCTAAGGTTGTGTGTTTAGCTCCATCAACACTCCAAACGGCTCAGACTAACAACCCGTCTGTCCCTAGAAAAACCAAAACCTCAGCATGATACCGCCCCATACCGTCATGTTTCACTGTGTGGAACCAACCTGACAGAGATACATAACATTTACATAAGCACAGACAACCCTGAGCATCCTCTTCGTGAGAGCATCTTCAGTCAGAGGCTTTTTCAAATACACTGTAAGACAGACCGCTACAGGAAATCATTTAATTTCCCTCTGGGATCAATAGAGTATTTTTGAATTGAACTGATTGTGGGTTGAAAGGTATAGTGTCACATAATTTTGGTTTGATCTGACCTGAACATCTTATGCAACGTCCCTCGTATGACCAACTACAAAGTGCCGTGTTCTTTGTTTTTTACGTGACGTTTTTATTCATAGATACTCTCTGGAAAACCGCTGAGGCCTTCACTGTGAACCTGTAGATTTAACTCATTTTTATTTCAGAGTATAAGGGGAAAAGGGGGATAAATACCTTTGCAGTGAACTCTAATCGTGATTTTGACGAATATGTTTGATGTTAAGGATTGGCACCAGTTGGAGCCAAAACCCAGCCTCCTCTATCTGGATGAAAAAAAAAAGGTTTTACCTGTGAGGGTAGATTACACCCCTGGGGCTCCAACTTCATCACTGTAAAAAAGAAAGAAACAACAGAGAGGAAAGCTGCAGACAACACACACAGTCGGCAGGTCAAGACGACCCCAGGACAGCAATAACACCTCATACAGTTGGAGACGGGTGTAATTAGAAGTAGGTGGGGCTGTCCGAAACTCTCTCCCGGCACAAACTCTGACAATGTCTATATTCTCCTTTATTTGGGAAGCAAGATTATTTTAATTCCCATTCTTTCATTTGAAAGATAAAGTAGAAAAAGAGCCAGGAGCCAACGTTTGATGGGTTCTGTCAGCGTCTCTTTTTAAATGTGCTTTTGGAAGCTGGCTAAAAGCATTTCAGTTCATGTTTGATTCTTCTTAGAGACGGCTTTCATTTTCCTTTCAGTCTCGCACGTGCTGCTCTTTCAGTTTCAGTCCATAGGCGTTCAGGGATGTTCGGCTTGTGAGGAAGATTGTATGTACATTTAAGGAAATCTAAATTCTGTTATACGACACCTGCATTTGTCTGCTCAACTTTTCTTTTGACACAATTTTCTGGTATTTAACAGAATACATTTTTTTTTCCGCCAAAAAGCTTTTTGCACACATAATACTGTATAATTAAAATTAAGACTTGACTCGGCATTTACACAGGACTCTAAAACATGCAACAGGATCACAGATGAAATACCTGCAAGGTTTTCTGTGCTGCCTACTTTGAACGAACCGCCGCGTTAAAATCGTCAAAATTCAACGATTTCGTTGCTCCCGTTTCGAAATGTGTCACGCTTCGTTTTAAAAATGTGTTCTAAATGTGTTCGCTGAGGGCAAAGTAAATGTTAAGATTCCTTTCAGATCGGGCAGCACAGCAGGAAAATAATTTTTTTTTTTTCTCCGTGAGACTTTAAAAACTCAAACGGGGCCTTTGTGTTCTTTTCAGTGTTCGTTGTTAGTACTTGACCTCACATTCGCCGATATCGCTCGACGTCTGAGTCACATTAAAAGCAGTGAAAACATTTACCTGAAATTACTTTTTTTTTTTTCCAATTTTTTTTTTTTTTTTACTTTCATTGTGTGAAAAGTGTTCAGATGATTTCATGGCTACCAATGAAGCAGTCTGAGTAATTAGAAATGTGCAAATCCATGCCTTTCCTACCAGCGTTTGAAGTGTCTAGGTGGTCTAATGAAATACTTCAGTCAAAAGCATTCTGAGAACCCAGATGTCACGGGGCGACTAAACCTTACCTACATTGTGATTTGCGTGATTTTTTTTTTTCCAGATAAAATGAAAAAAAAAAAAAAAAACAGTATGTACAAAATAGGTCATAATTCTTTAAACATTCTGACCGACTTCACAAACGTGAAAACGCACAGTAGACATTTCATGTCACAGTTGAAAGCTTGAGGTAATACTGAGCAGACATTTTGGTTCTCACTTGGTAAAAGTGAGGAATTATTCCAGCTATTGAGTCGGAGATTTTAACTTCCATTTGAAAATAAAGCACCTTATTAAACTGTCTTTTTTATATAAACATATAAAACAAGAGATTTTTCCCATATTATAAGTGAACTCCTCTGCCAGTGGGACTTTAAGTTACGGAACCGCCTTCTGAGCGACATGGGAATTTTTTTTTTCTTTTTTGTTCCCTCTCAAAACTTTTGCACCACCTTGCAGTAAGTTTTGCGTTCCCTCGCAAGTATGCTTACTGCAACATTTGCTGGTCTATTTTGCATGCAGTCACAAATGTCCATTTAAAATGTCAAATATACACACATATAAAGAGCCTCAGTGAAAACGTGTTTATCCTTACCTCTTTGGTGCAAAACACTGATTGAAAATCGATTTACTCACTGCATGTTTACGTCTGTTTGTGTGAGGTTGGGATGGAAACGGCCATTTAAACCATTCAGACTACCAACACAATCAAAACTGTCCGATGACTGATTTACCCCACAATAATAACTCAGAAATAGTCCAAATAGTTTGGATGTATTTTTATGTCTTTCCTTACGGAAAGTTTCCGTTTATATCATAGGTTTGTGGTGCATTTCTGTCCTAAAGCAAAATATATAAAACTTAAGATATTTCACAACGAGATATTAAGATACACGGAAAAACCTCACGAAAACCTTATATAACAGCAGAAGGTACGATGGCCACCGTAAGAGAGGCTTAGAAAGGCTTCAATTATGCGCATGAACTGATTGCTACAGTATTGCGACAGAACGCGAAAATCCCATGTCCCCTTGAGGGCTCCGTACATCCAAACCGGGTCTTATTCTGGCGGTTGGACGCATTTTCATAATAAGCCCTTTATTAAAAAAAAAAAATCAGTTGTAGTATGAATCTCTTGATTGGTGTTTGTGCTGTTCCTTTAAGTCACGTGGTTGTAAACCAAACAAGCCGAGAACCAACACGGTTTGCTGAGCAGGGTTGACTCGGATATCTCACACCTACCTTCATCTTTTCTGTTCTACATTCAGCACACCTCGCGAGGCACACAGGTATGACGCAGTTTAATAAACAGCGCACACTTGAGGCGCGCAAGTATGACAATGGATTTAATCAGCAATCCGCAGAATTGAGTGTCGGCCTCCGGTGGACACGAGCATCTGCCGAAGAGCGAGCGACTCTCTCCATAGTGATGAGACGGAGCCAGAGACGGGAGGGGAAGGACGCATACGCGATTGTGCCCCCAGGCTCGGTAATTTGCTATGTGACAGGAGTTGCACACCTGTTCGACGGCTTGTTAAAGCACATATCTTATCAGCCAATCATGTGGCAGAGGCTCAGAGGGATCCGGCGCGTGGACGCGGACAGGAGGACGAGCTGAATTTTAAACCGTAGCTCAGAAATGGGGGAGGAGGGGGGAGATGTGGTGGCTCAACAACTGCTGCAACACTGATGGTTTTATAATTTGGCACAAACAAGCGGACACGAATTCAAAAATTAATGCACAAGTATTTCAAGTCATCTTTGCAGTTCCAGGGAGCGGCGGAGGCTTAAATCCTCAGCCCATGCAACTGCAATATTTATGTTTATGAGCCGAACGAGAGCAAATGGAGTGATTTGATTTAATGTACAAGCCCCCCTCTGCTTATAGAAATGTAAAGGCGGAGTGGAGAGCTGCTTTTTAAAGCTTGACCCTGTTCCCCTGTAACGCTGCATTCAGGAAGACCAGAGTACAGCTCATCCTAATTATTTCTAACCGACGGGCCAATCCATCAAGGGAGGCAGGCTGAGGGGAAGCGAAGAGGAAGAAGAGCCAGAGGTAGAGGAAGAGGAGGAGAAGGAGCACAGGAGGTTGGCGTGAACTCCTGCTGAGCCTGGGTTTCTCTTCCTATTGGATTTTTTTCCCTTCCTTTGTGTATTTTTTTCTCTCTTTTAAACCCTTCCTCTTTCACTCATCTTATTGCTTTTACTTCATCACCTTCCTCGACTGGTTTCTTCACAAAGGACGTGCCTCCTGCTCCGGCGGTGCGCATTTGGGAGACACCAAGAAGAGACGAAACGAACGCGCCGAGATATTTGGCGCTGCGCGGCATGCGAGCCACCTCCTGTCAAAAATGAGTTAATGCTAATTCAGGAAGCCTATTTAACATGATTCCTCATATGAGAATTGGAAAGACAAATGTCCACGGTCCGGGCATATCGGGCCATTAAATTCAGATTTAAAAAGATTGATATCAATACTTATCAAAACACAGACGCCCCTTTATGCCATCAAAAGCCCTGGGCAGCTATTCGCCACTCAACGTGAAAGGAAAGATGGATAGACCCAGAAAATGAAAAAGAGGAACAGAAAGGGTACGGGGAGAAAAATTTGCTCCTTGGCAGCAGAAGAGCCGTTCCCCATCGCAGCATTAGCCAACATCTCCTGATAACAATAGTAAGGGATTAATCAGTATGCTGCGCATACCTGAGGGCTGTACTAGTCCTTTATCACAGCAGCAACTGCGGCTTTCGTCTAAAGGTAAGGTTAAAACGGAGATTATGCTTTGTTCCCGGGTACCTCCTCTAATGAACCTTATCTCTGCTCTCTACCCACCTCCTTCTCCTTTTTCACTTCCAAAGAATAACAGCCTCTGCCCTCCTTCTCCTCGCTGTGGATGAAAACGCTTATATTATTGTTTTACTTTTTGTTTTCACAGTGCAGCATGTTACTGTAAAAGTCTTTCAAATGTGGACACAAGAAAAAAAAAATCCAACATGGCTGCCGTTTTTGAGCCTTTTGTTACTGCCATAAAATGTTACCCATTTCCATGACTTGGATCATGTCCCATTATATGCTTTTCAACTTACAATTTCAAGTTGAAAGTTTTCAGCTTAAAATTGAAAACTTAAAATTTCAGTTTTTAAGTTCAGATTTTAAAGTAAGTCATCAGCAGGAAGGAGATGAAGATGTGTGGCACAAACTGTTTTCTTAATGGTTGGCGTTAGCATCTGCTAACTTTTATGAGGTTAGTGATTAAGCGTTAGCTTCTGCTAATTTTTAGCATAATGGTTTAGCGTTAGCAGAGCTAAGATTTTATGTTTAGCATAAGCATAAATCTTTATTTTATGCTGTTTTTTTTTAGATGTGTTTAGTGGTTTAGCGTTAGCATAGCTAAGATTCTATTTTTGAAGTTAATTAGAGGTTAGTGCACCTAACGTGGCTAGCTCTGCTCACCATAGGCAGTTTTAGTGCAGGGTTCTGAAATAATACAAGCTCTACAGAGCTATATTCAAGCTATTGTCTGCAAAAGGAAAGATAATGGTGCAACTACACAATAGCACAACTGTGATACGTCTAGAAGAGAGGAGAGCATTAATCAGAGAAGCAACCAGTTGGGTAAAGGTAAGTTTGAGAAATTGCACAGACCCAAAACTCAGGTGGGAACATTTGTCAAAAGAACAACTATTGATTGTAGATCGCACAAATCTGATCTTCATGGAAAAGTAACACGAAGACGTCAAGAGTTCTTATATGTAAAAACCTGTTACAATCCACAGGTGTTTTGGTTTGTCTCACAGTTTTAAGCATTTTTCTATTGCTTGTGATCACTTCTCTTCATTATTGCTAGAATGGTGTTGCCGTACAGGTTCATTCCTTTGTGCTTAATTTCTCAGTTTACGTGTTCTTTGCAAATGTGAAGTTGGTTCTCCAAGACCTGTCTCATTCTCCCGTTTTGTTATTCTTTCTTCATTGCCTCTTATTAGTTTATCTGTTTTTTCAACCCCTGCCCTCGGTATATAAGCTCTCTGTTTTTATATTTGTGTTTTTGTTGGATTCTTCCATTACCCTATCTGCTACCCTGCCATGCCCTATTCCTCCCTCCAGTGATTTTCCTCAGTAACTTAATCTCTTTTTGTTACTAAACAACCTCTCCAGTTGTTTTTTGGAGAGGCTCCTTTACATCCACCATCATAACAAAACCCTTTAAAAAAATTATTTTTCCTTTTCCTATATGTAACTTTTGTCTTGGACTATTAAGAAAAATTTCTGTATGAAATAGGCACTAAAATGTGAAAAATTAAGAGTTAAGAAATATTTTTGCCTATTTTGCTGAGTAAAATTTGGTCTAAAAAGACAAGGCAAACAAGCAGACCACTATGTATTAGCCTGTATCAAAATCATGTGAAATGTATTTATTTATTTATGAGGTGGTCAATATCTTGAAAAGAAGAAAGCCATTGTTGGTGTAAGAAAGAAAGGCGTTCCAGTCAAACAGGACTAAACTTGAAGGTTTTGGCTAACAACGAAAACACAAAATGTTAAATAATTCTGCAACACAGCGTTTGAATATGTTGTTTAAACTATTTTATGTCCATGTTAAGTGTATAACCATGATATATTTCTACAAACCAGTAATCAGTTTTTCAGCTTTGCGAAAATCCCTCTGACTAATTAAAACTTGCAAATCCAACAGTTGCAAATCCAATATTATCAGCCTCACTTGCAAACCCAGAAGCTAATTTAATAGTGACTGTTGTAGAAAAATAACAGTGCTCATACCACTAACGTAATTAAAGATGAACCACAAAAATTAAATCTTTACATTCAGATTTCTTTGAGAAGCGAGATGACCCCAGAGAACTGTTAGCTGGCGATTTAGCAATATCTGAGCCACAGAATGATGCATCTCTTAAACCCTGTCAGGTTGTTTCTTTTTTCTTCCCCCAGCATTTCTTAAGGACAGGCTTTACAGTTTATATTCATCTATTTTAGATAGTTTTTTTAGACCTGCCACTTCCTATTTTCCCCTCCACTTCTCTGGTTTCCTCAGTTTCTTGAGGACACCCTGAACGTCGCACTGCCACCGTCAGATAGAGGGACGCGGCTGAAAATTTTAAACAGAAAATGTCCACAAAAAAAAAACTCTGAAAGAGTTTCGGAAAGCCCGGAGAACTATTGATCAGGATCAGTGCTGCTCGTTATACGAAAGAGGAGCCTGGCTGAAGATGAATAAAGATGAGGGTGACTCAAAGTTTTCACGGAGTATAATAATATCCTCAAATTTTATTTAAGTGCTTTCTTTTATTTAATTATATTGTACAGAGAAAGTGGGTTGGCTTTAAAGGTTTGGTGCCAGTTGAAGCTCGGACTATCTCTAATCTATAAAGGCTGTGTTTAATCTTTCTACCACTTAATGCACCAACACACAAAATTTCAAAAATCATTAATTTCTTTCGTCAGAATACTTGCTCAGAATGATCTTTGCTTTCTTGTGCCCCAGATCATTTCATTGAATAAATCAATAACCAGTGTATCCAGGCTATTTATATCATTTCACTCTCGATGATCAACTCCAGTGTTTGTTTTCTCCAGAAGAAGAGTGTTTTATTGTGGTATCTTTCTGGTTGTATTGCAGTATATTGACCTCCCTGCTCAGCATCAATCACATTCTGAGCAAAGCTTAAACTGACTGCATGCTGATTTACGAAATTTAAATATGATCCACTCAAACCTATAGAGTTTGAGTGGATCATATTGTGACAGCCGCACAATCACCTTTTCATCATGAGTGAAAAGGTGATTGTGAGAAAAAAGTGAGACTTTCAGCTGGTTCCATTCAATTGTGCTATGGTTTACACAAGCACAGTGGTGACGCCTGGCCACAGGCGTCGGAGTAATGGTAATAGTGCCTCATGATGAACCTCAGAAACAGAGGAGAAATTGACACAATGCTGCTGGTACGTGTGTCTAAATTCAACCTTTCACCTTCGATACGATATCGGCACAAATCATATTTTTTCTACTTACTTTATAGTGTGAAATGTCAGAAAAGGCTCAATCAAGTTAAATTACTCAACAACAAATTACCCACTTATTAATAATCAATATGTCTGCATGCATCATCTCTATTCTGCTGAACAGAGATGCTGAGTGCTTCAATCGGAGATTTTAGATTTAGGTTAATGTAATACGATACTCGATTTTTTTGGATGGACATCGGACAGATTTCCGATATCAGTATCAGCTCGGGACACCCTGGCTGCTGGTATTTAGGTTCAGATTACCCCATGTCATCCCAGTTAGCTGTTATTCTATAGTCAACAAATAATGTGATGAGATAACTGCGTTGTATAACCTATCTACGTCCTTCCCTGCCTTGTGAACACAAAACAATAGCAAAAATTCAACACAAGGCAATAAAGGCAAGTTTATTTGCGTAGAAATATTCAGTCTAAAGTGCTTTACAGTAAATTAACCTCTCAAAAAACTTTTTTCCAC
Source organism: Poecilia formosa (assembly GCF_000485575.1). Lineage (NCBI taxonomy): Eukaryota > Metazoa > Chordata > Actinopteri > Cyprinodontiformes > Poeciliidae > Poecilia > Poecilia formosa. Next base: position 362,220 of record NW_006800260.1, read on the forward strand.
TTGCCTTTCAAGGCATAACAAAACCTTCTTCTGAAATAAATAAAAAAAAAACATAAATGTTTCATTGTGGGAAAGATGCAATGTTCTGGTCAAATTTTGTCCACAAAATTTATTTTCTTTTTTTTCCTGCCCTCTCTTTCAGGAAAAAAAGAGACGCTCCTGAAAGAGAATCAAACAAAAAGCTTGAAAATATCTTAGTTTTGATTTTTTTTCCCCCTCTTTTCTTATTTGCAAATAAAAAGATAGTTTAATCCAACTTACAAAATAAGTTCATAATTATTATTTTTTTTCATTTGCCTTTCGTCACTTTAGAACACACAGCAAAGTAAGAGAACAAACATTCAAACTTAAAAATATTGTATCTGTGTTGACATGTTTCTCCTCTGTATCATTTGACATCTAAGGACTCACTTCCATGCATTAAAATTTGAATAATGGTTGCACTTACTGCCAAGTATGTGATTACCTTATGTTTGTGTCCCCTCACATAAATGGGTGATGGGGGGGAAAGCTTTGAAGGTGGGAAGGTCAAAAAGAGTAATGTGCTGTGTGAGACTGTATAAGCTTGTAATTTCCCCTAATAGCCAGCATTAAGAACCACATTTCATTTCCCCCCCCCCAGGATTTTCAACGCTTGCTACAGCTGTTCCGTTTCTCAGAATAACTGCACTTAATGGCTGATGTGGCAGTCTGGCTCAGTTCAACCGTTTTGGTTTACCTGGTTTTAAAACACAGTGATTTCAGCTGTAAGAGGCCCATTCAGTGCATCTCTCTCTCTGTACAAAATTTCCAAGTGTTTTTTTTTACGAAACAAAATTCAACTCTTTTCCAGGCTCAGTTGGTAGCTCTTCTTTTAGAGGCACAACTACAAAGATGAAAGACAGAAAGAGAGAAACTGTGAAAATTTCCAAGACATGAGGTGTTTTGAAAAAGTACTTATACAGCTTAAGCTTTTCCAAATTTTGTCACATTCAACACTTTTTTTTAAATAGTAAAAAAAGAAAAAAAAAAGTCCATGGAAAAAACACAACCTTTCAATTTACTACACACCATAAATCTGGAACAAACTTCCAGAAAATGGCAAAGATGTTGAAACAGTGTTCATTTAAATCAAGACTAAAAATGTACCTGATTAGAGCTGCCTATGTTTCACAATAATCCAAACATTTATGAATAAATCCATCATCATTGACTGAAATATTTGTTTGTTTGATGATGGCATTTGACAGAATGTAATGTTTATTGTTTGCTTCACAATTAATTACTGAATTATGTTTGTACAGTGTAAAGCACTTTAAACTTCCTGGTTGCTGAAACGTGCTCTGCAAATAAATTTGACTTGACTGGACTTGATCCTGTGACACTGAAACTGAATTTTTTTAGCTAGTATACAAAAAACTACATGGTAAAAAAAACTAACACTGCACATCATCCTGAATAACACACCACCACTGTAGAACGTGGTGGTGGTGGCATCATGCTGTGGGGATGTTTTTCTAGTCAGAGCTGTTGGGAATAATAATAGAGCTTCAATTTTGGCACCAAAATGATGTCGCCATCAAATAAAATTATATTTCAGTATTAGCATATTTCACTTTGCTAAAGTAAAGTTTTGAAACAGTGTATAAAGAAATCAGAAAAATCAGCTCACTTTTTAGAACCCCTGCATGTGTCCAAAGACCTTTCTACAGATTCCCATGTGAGCAGGGTCTTCTTGCCCTTACATTCCTCGTCTTGCGTTAAATCCTTTCACTTTACCTTTTTATTAATAGACTACAAAAGGTGTGAGCGACAACGCAGACTCTCCCTGACCAGAGACTACCTTCAGAGCAAAACATTGGACCTGACAACTTGAGCACATTAGCATTCCAGGAAGGAGACAAGTCTGCAAATTTGAGATCTGATTTAAGCCACGGGGCTGAAACGTGGTTCCAGTGAGAATCACACACATCTTCATCTTCACCTTCCTGCATTTTCAACCGTAGCCTGGTGTTTGTGGCCACAATAACCACTTCTGTCTCTCATGGATCAATAAAGTTAATCTTACTTTAACACTCCAGCCCTCCTTCCCTCCCCCCCTCTCTCTCTCTCTCTCTCTTCCCTGTTGGCTTCACAGTCCTACACCTCTGCCACACACACACACACACACACACACACACACACACACACACACACCTAAACACACACGGATATATACAGACTATTTATTGACATCCACATCAATATGAGAGAGACCGAAGAACATGAGCACACACACAAAAACACAAACACATCCCACGGCCTATGTGTCATCCTCAGACACACGCGCGTGCGCGCACGCACGCACGCACGCACACACACACACACAGAAGCAGAGCCACCTTTTAAAGAGAACACAGAAGCCTCTTAAGTTCCAGCACACTGCATTCGCGATGAGACCAGCGGGCAATCATCGCCCATCTCCGCCAGTGAAATGAGCCCAAAATTGTGAAGAAAAGAAGGCAGTTTTGACAGGCAGGGTACAAATACAAGGCGATAGAATCTCAATGAGGCCTGAAAGAGGGAATGCATAAATAGATTAGATTGAAGGGACTGGCGCCACACAGAAAGCAAATCTAATTATGAGGCGGCTGTGTCTCCCGATTTTCGAATAGGCGAAGCTCATCTCCACCCCAGCGGAACCCGCCGGATCCACTCGGACAACAGAAGCCACCGATGGGGAAAGAGAGGCAGAGGAGCGAGAGTGATGCATATTTCATTTTTTTTTTTTNAAAGAGAGGCAGAGGAGCGAGAGTGATGCATATTACACCTTTTTTTTTTTTTTTTTTTTTGGGAGGGGGGGGGTTCACGGTGAACAACAAAAAACCCAGGTGCCGGTGTTCTTTGAGAGCAAGAACAGGCACCCAGCTGTAAAAAACGTGGCAGATTAATACGGCTACTGTGACGCCCAATAATATCCCCGTAACAAAGTCTGGATGGAGGAACAATGTAGCTCGTTAGGATTTATCTGGAAGCGCCGCCTGATGCCGACGTAACAAAAAAGGTTAGCGGTCTTGTTTTCACATTCAAATTGCCTCAACGCAAGCGGCGCCCCCTCTGTGATGAGTTTTCCAAGGTTTGGCTCTTCCTCTGTAAAAATGGGTTAATAAGATCTCTCTGTGTCTTCATGACCTGCTCTCACACGGTTACCAAGTCTGACTTCATTCTCTTAATTTAGCCAAATATACTCTGATTGGAGTCTCTCTTTTTTTTTAATCCCTGGTATAAAAGAAGACACCTTCACTGGTAGCAAGGATATAAGTACCAATCTATTTTAAAGACGGGCCATAACAATTAAAATTCATTTTTACAGTAATTATACACAATCAAATTAAACGGAGGGCTGTTCCTCGCAGGAAAAGTCTAACGCAAGTAATTGAAATATTCCAGCGTATAGCTGTGGCACACAAAATTAAATATGCATTAGCGGAGAGGCGCGCCTCTCCGTCAGGACGAATATGTCTCACTGTCAGCAGCTGCAGTTGGTCCACATGCGCAGTGAGGTGAAGCTTGACTTGTTGAGGTGAAAACCAATTAAAAAGGGATATCATCGCCGCCCGCCCTAATTCCAGATGCAAACCCTAAACGGAGATATTATGATACATCAGAGGGCCGAGGCTCGTGATCGAAATCTTAAGACTGTGGTGTGGATTGAAACCAGGTTGCAGGGAAAAAAGATAAACTTGTAACTTAAATGGCTCTTCATTAGCTGCCTTGTACCATTTATAAATCACAAGTGGAGAATATCCAACGCGGCTGTGAGCTTTTAGAAACCATGACGACAGTGCGGGAAAGCAGCAAGCGGTGCCGGACTGATGTCAGTGTTGCGTCTAATTCGTCATTTTGCTTTGAAAGGAAATTACACCGATTAAAATGAAATGTACTTTTATATTTAGCCATGTGAGCTGTTCAGAGTAAATTCTTATTTGCAATATCAACCTTGCAGGGAGGGAGGGAAGGGACACACCTCAACTTATTGCTTTTCCAATTGGAAATGATTTCCAGCTCTTGTTAGAAAAATCCTGCTGCTGGTTGGCGGCACAGCTCATCCATCGTGGGTGTTCAAGTCCAATCCTCGACAGCTGGTGTCATGCAACTTTTAGATACATTTCTTCTCTATCGTGCCTGTCAAAGTATCAATACTGGTCAGAACTGTAGCAGAAAATTCAAGATCTGATTTGAGCTGCGGCTCAGCTCTCACTACTTTCGATTTGACTGGACTTGGTGTTGTGCAGGAACTTCATTAGGCTGTGCCATTAGAACATGCAGGTCAAACAAAACAACAAAATCCAAGCAAAGAAACAGGAATAAGGTTATTAATTTAATTTACAGACCCAGATACAAAATGAAAGTGTATGCAAAATAAAACATTTATTACGAGGAAATTCGAAGAGTTACTATAAAGAGAGTAAAAAATGCAATACCAAAAGAAAACCCTCCATTTTGGTTGTATCCAGTGATGCGATCAGTGACTTTATAAATCAATTTAAACAGGAAATACTGTGCCAGCCCCACCCATAGCCACTCTTTAGAAGACGGGGAAACATCTTACTGGTTTATGTAATTAGTGCAATACTGTAGAAACGACGGAACATGTTTTTATTAGTTGGAGGAAATAAGTAAATCAAAGATTACCGAATATGGAAATAGGTTTTAATAGGGAATTGACATTTGAGAATTTGGTTGCTCAGTTAAATCGTAATGGAAAAGGGAAGATATTTAGTTTTTTTTTTTAAATACCGGGCTCATTAGGAGAATTTGAGGAACAAATATTAGGATCCAACAAATGGCAATAGTGCAACAGTAATGGATACAAGCTGCCATTAAAATCTAAAGAAGAAGAAGAAGGCCTTGCCCATGCATCTGTTACGACTGTACACTCAAAAAAATAACTCTTTGGATTAAAATAAAAAAAAAAATAATGGAAAAGATTTCCACCTGATTACTTTGCTTTATTACAGCATTATGTAATTATGTTACTCCAATTTAAAGCAAATGTGTTAGTTCAACTTAATTTTTAAACTTTTAACGTTTTGTTATTCCAGCCAAAACTGGGCTGTGTTGGTCACAGAAATCAAATTCCTAACAAAATTTTAAAAAAGTATCAGTAAATTTGCTCTTCAATTTTGAGAATTGTAACAATTTAAATCTTGTTTTCGACTGCAGTCTTTAAGGACTGATTGGTCTTATGAAGCTTTCCTCAAGTTTGGAAAGCCATGTAGCAAGTTTCTCAGCGGGAGAGTTGTGTTTTGAGAACTTGTGCTTTGTAGGATAGTTTGTTTCCGTCCAATCCCAGAACAATTTTCTGCAGAACTTCAAAAGCATACTTGGGCTCCTCAAGTATACTTATCTTATTGCTATGTTATATGTAACCACTGTTCAAGTTTCCCCTATGAACAGCCCCCAGATTCTCTGACCTACACTCTATCAAATACTTCACACTGAGAAATGAGTATCTTAATTGGCAACAGCATGTGTTATAAATAGAGTGCATAACTGAGCATAATAGCAAGGCTAAGATAACTACAAGTAAGATCTAAATGCAGTGCAACCTTAACCTTATACTAAAATAAGGAAGGAAAAATGGTAAAGTTGAAGACGTACCAGTTTAGTAAACCGTACTGGTCAGTAATAAACCAAGGGCAATGCACATTAACAGAGCACAGTTAACTTTCAGCACATTACAACCCCAATAAATCAGTAAGAGGGTATTTGGCACACTTAGTGCAACCGCGCTGTATCAGAATTGTACAAAACAACCCTTTAAACAGATTATATACATAAAAAACAAGCAAACAAGGCTGGCAAACTGAATGCACCAACCACACTATTCAGTCTCTTGAATTAGTAAAGCAGTCCGTTAGCTTTACAAACGTTGCAGGACTGAAGGGACAAAGTTAGCATTGGTCCTCGGGATAACAGTTCCAAAGATGGCGGCTTCAGAACCACCACGAGGAAAGGGTTACTCACCCCACCATGGTTTACCAGTTTTGAACGAACGGCAATAAAACGGCTCCAACTCCGGTTTAACAGTCCTTTCCGGTTCACGAGCGTGGTCTGCAGCTCCAAAATCCAAGCAAAACGTTGAGCGTGGTCTGGTTCTGTGGCTCCAAAAAACAGGCAAAACGTCCAGGAAAAAGTTCGTAGCTCCAACTGGTTAGCTATAAAATAACAGTCCAGCAGTATAGATCCAATTTCGTCCATGAACGGCCACCGGCTGACTGCCAGTAGGTAGCAGCGGGTACGTACACCTCCAGTACCGTTCTCACCCCAGTCAATCACAGCCAATCAAATTGCTTAAACTTGATTTTGCCCTTGACTGACCAGTAAGGTAGAGACAAGTAAAAACGATGCATTTACTGGCGGTAGTAAGTAACAGTTATTAACAAACGTTAGATTTACTGCGTGTTTTTAAGCCAACTGAAAATACTTGTGTGTATTATAATGTTAAGGACTTTTACAGTCCTTAACATTAAGGACTGTAATGTTAAGGACTGTAACATTACAGTCCTTAACTGTAATGTTAAGGACAGTTAAGGACTGTCCTTAACATTACAGGACAGTCCTCCAATATGCGAGTGTAAACATTAACCTGGTTAAATAAAAGGCGATGATTACTGCTTAAGGCGAGAAGGCCCACAATGCATTGTATTTAAGAAAATATTTAAGGTATGTAGGAGAAAAGAGTTATATATATAAGCTGAGGGGTTACACATACTTATCTCAAGAATAGTTTCTGTATACAATCTTACCTTTTTCAAATTAACTAGATGCACGGCAGGAATCTCCCCGCTTCTCTAGAAAAACCGCCCTTGAAGTTTTCCCAGGCGCAAAACAGTTGTGTCGCGTGATCATCTGTAATCTCTCTAGAATCTCGCGTGATCTCCTGATCTCGCTAGACCCTCTTCGGCGGGAGATCAGTCTGACTATATTGAATCACGTTATCTCAACTTTAATACATTTTATTAACGGTACGTTGTTGAATTTGACTGACAAGATTTTTATCACGTTTGCCTTTGAAACATAAAATTATTTTTTTTGTAAATGCAATGACCACCTCAATTATTTTTTTTTTTTACACAAGCATGGAACAAACAGAAAATGGTACAAATGGTAGAGAAACGCTGTTAGCACATGATAGCCACTGACTTCATAGAAATTACATAGAAACGTGACCAAACATAGCAACTATTGTGCATATATGCTGCCAGGAAAATTTAGTCTTCTCATTACTGCCGCAGTTGAGTTAAGTTGTTGAAATTCTTGTTTATCCAACATGATTTTATCACGTTTTAGTTTGAAACATGAAATTATTGTGTTAAAAGTACATGATATTCTTTTGTTAATGTAATAATAACCCCCGAAGTTCATCTTTTTGAGTGTAGAATCTAAAGGGACAAACGATGATGAGTATAAAAGATATAAACAGAAGTGATTTACCTTATAACCGAAGAATAATTAATATTTATCTAATGGTTTAGTAGTGTTAGCTTTAGAAAACAGATCCATCATGTATGTAAACTGCACCGTAATGCTAACGAACAAACAAACTCAGGCTAGCAATTGAAGCTAAGCTAACAGCGATGCTTAAACTAAAGCATTATGACCAACTATAAAAACACTAAATTAATTTGAAAGGGACAAGTAATAAATAAATACAAACTTAACCACTTTGTCACAGTGACATACACTGTTTGAGTGCAGCCAGGGAGTATTTCCACTGGCTACAATTTATTGACATTCATTGCGCAGTAATCACTGAACTCTTTTGCAGTTCACAAAACACTAAAGTTGCTTTTTGGGGGTGGGGGGTCATGCCCCTGTTTTGTTTGTTTACTTTCAGCAGGACAAAGACCCAGCGATAACTCAGTCAAAAGCCAAATGGAATTAAAATGCGAGTTAACTCAATTTGTTTAGGCAAATATTGTTCAAGGCGCTCATTAGCTGGTGCCGGGAAGCCTCCTGGTGCGAAGCCGCATGACCCCCCCACCACCCTTGCAGCGTCATGTTTCCTTTCAGCCATTTCAGTTTAAAAAAGGAAAAAAAATAATAATAATAAAGAGCACACAACAAAATGAATAATCACATCACAGTGAGAACACTTATATTAACTCCTGCTTTGTATTTCTAGGATGTTATATATAAATTACTCTGAGGCAAAGGGAAAGAGGGGCGGGGGGGGGATGAAAAATTGATTTAAAGAAATATGCACGGAGAGACTCTCTCCCACCACCTCCCCGTCCCTTCCTCTCTTGGTTTTGTTTCGATGGTGGGTGACATTAAGAAGCAACACTTAAATAGGATTTCAATTAGACAGCTTGCGGCCACAACTGTTCAGCCTTCTTGGTTAAATTCTATTAACTACAGAGAGTCAAACATATGTGTTGGCATCTTTGTGTGTTCCACGATAAGCCGCAGACATCTATCAAAGGATTTCCAATTATCACACTGAAAATAACAGTTTGCTCTTTTCCTGATGTTATTTTCACTGTGGATTCCCGTCTCTCCGTGTTCTGCGGTGCCCTCCGGCTGCCCTGCTCGCCTTTAACCAGCCCCCCCTGGTGGAACACTTGGGTCCTGAACTTGACGACACACTCCAGCACGCCCTCTCGTCTGTCCGCTTGCTCTTGTTGAGGGCAGTGACGGAGAGGATCGTCTGGCTGGAAGGTGTTGTCCACTTGCCGTGGGCTCCTGCATCCCGAAGGTGAGTGACTGACAGGCAGCCACACACCAGCCATGCGGCCAGAGGAGTCAGCGACTCCACCAGCGCTGCCCTTGATGACCTTCACACCAGTGCACCGGTTTGGACTTGTTTTAATACACAGTCTTGGTATGCATTTTTCTTGACTCGGATGCTGGAAATTGGACTTTTTGACAAAGATAAAAATGCTTTTACGTCCTAAAGCAAGTGAAATGTCTTTTTTTTAAATCCTTGTAAATTTTTGTCAGTGTTAAAGTATAAACTACTTTCTACTGTGACTGCAGTTCTTTCAGTCTCCTGCAAAAAGAAACTCCCGAGGCTTTTGCAGACAACACCGTATGAGATCCAGCCCATGAAAGTCCAAACTTTGAATAATCATGGTCATACTTCCTTCATTTTATTTTGCCTTGCCCAGACTCCCTACTCACTTAAAAAGTATCCATTCTGTCTCTGGCAAAGGCTTGGTGAAAGTTGACTAAATGAATGCAGTTACTTTTTCAGTTTTGTTTGGTTTTTGGTTTTTTTCATTTCTCGTCCCACTGGAAGAGCTCTTTGAAAAGTATATGATTGGAATTTTACTTGATAGTCTAACAAATTGCTCAGCACTGCAAACATATGCATCATTTTAAAAGATAAGAAAAGAAATTATATTGTCTATTTGCACAGAAAATTGTTTCGCAACACCAGCTTGACACTCTTAACAGGACGAGAGACAAATACACAGAACCTGAGCAGCTCTTCAATAAAAATAGGCAGGGATGATTGTGTCCATGAGCTCCAAAGCAACAGGCGGATAATTCTCACAATTTTTTGGTGAATTTTAGGCAGAGAGATGGTGTTCAGTTTTTTTTTTTTTTTTTCTTTCCCCCAATTTGTTGGAACAAATTTCCAAGCTTTGGACAATTCACGCAGAGTGCATCATCCTAAATTTGACAGACCTGACCCGGTCGTCCACCAGAACTGACGAGTCGGGAAACGAGGGCAGAAAGGCGTCCGTGGCAACTCTGAAGAAGCTGCAAAAGCTCCAGGCTGCCGAGCCGCTGTGCCGATCCACAGTGTGGCATCATGGGATACGTGCTCACCATGAGCCTGAAGCGGTCGAAAGCACCACAGCTGAGGCAGACCTCCCGAGTGGTACCAGCGCCGAAGACCACACCATCCGAAGGACCTTGATAGACTGATCCATAATCACCTTCGCCCCCCGGTAAGAACTTCATTAGACATTCGTTTGTTGGAAAAAGTTTTTTTTCTTGTTTTTAATGGGCGGATTTTGACCATTCTTAAAATTTTAACAAGAGTAGAAACCTACTTAATTGCACATCTATCTCTGATAACCATATTGTAAATTTGTCTTTGCTATACAGTCTCTTATTTTTGTTTTTGTTTACTTTAACTTGTGTGAAAATGCAGCTGTTATTTCTATTCTATTCTATGTATTTTTGTTTGATTTTGTAGGCCTTGCTAGCTTAGCTAAATCCCAGTTTTCCTTCACACTGCTCCTCAATAAGCCAGATTTCTCCTCACAGAAACTTTTCAGGGCATTATTCATCCGTCGGAGCAGCCTGGTGTAAAGGTGGATGCGAATCAAAAATACTCCAGAGTGTTATAACTGGATGAGATTCAGGGTGGGGGAGGGATGTGATTAAGCGCCACTCTTCCCTCCCTCATTTCAACAATTAATTATGATAAGCTCTCCGACAGGCACTTAAACTTGTTTATGTTTAGGTTTAAGGCTGTGGTTATCCTATTATCCTGTTAGATGTTAATGTGTGCTCCGCGGCCGCGCGAACGTTAAGCCTCGCGTTGCTGGAAAAGAGCACGCATGGTCAGCAAAGCATCCCTGGACAAATGGAAGGAAAAAAAAAAAAAGAGAGCAAAGAATATTATCCTGGATCAAGGATAAGTCAAGCCGGCTGTTCCCGTCCTCCACAGCCTGCTGCTTAAATCCAACACCAGCTTGCCAAATAAGCCTTGAGCCTCGGCGCTATTTCCCTGAGCTGCAGACCTTGACCCTGCACGCCGAGGGCCCAGAAACACTCACTCGGCCCCGGTATCATGACTGCTGCCGCGGAGGCGTGAGCAGATAAGGCATGATGAATGCAGATTGTTTGCGGTGTGACAGACTCATTCTTTTACAGTGGGATGGTGCTTTCACGAGGGGCGCGCCCATGCAGCCCTGGGAGGGACTGAAGGGGGATAGGAGAAAATCAAAGGAGAACAAGATAGAGGACAAAGTGAGAATGTAATATAGAAAATAAGAGATAAAAAAAAAAAACAGAAAAAAGAGAGAAGGGTTGTGGGACTATTATCAAACTGGAGGACGGCGACAAAAGAAAGATTCACTTTTGGGGAGTCGATTTTTTTTCAGGCAAGCAGAGAAAATGATAAAAAGATTCAAAGAAAACTCTTTAAAAAACAGAGCGAGCAAAGCAAAAATGACAGACGCGGACGGGAAAGATGGACACCTTGTGCTGCACCGTTACTAACCTATCGTGTTTTTTTTTTCTTTTTTATCTCTGAGTTGTGGGATTTATGCTTCTCCCAGATACACAGACAAAGCCCCCGTCTGATACTCTCCATGGCAACTGAAAGTGGTGACTAATTTTAGGGTTGCTTTTTGGATAACACTTCACGTTATTAAATACCCGTTGGACAGCTTCCCTGCTGTGCCTTCTCCAAACAGGAGGGGGGTTGTTTAACATGCTTAGAGGCTGGAGTACATGACACAGATTTTCCTGTCAGGCACATCGAAGCTTTACCACAAATGCAGACGATTGGCTCTTCCTGTTGTTGTAAAGTGCTGTGGAAAAGCGTCCGCACCCTAGAAGATCCCCTTCTCTTTTTGCTTTCATTGTCACGCTCCAATGCTTCAGAGAAACAAAAAATTTTATATCAGAAACAAAAACTATCAGGAGGGAAAGAAGGAAGGAAGGAAAATAAATAAATTAAATGATGCTGTGTGGAAAGTGTTGCAAATGGGCAGTGACAGTTTCATGATGTAAGTTGCAGCAACTTGTTTAACATGAAACAAGCGAAATGTCAAGTGGTCTTATTATAAACGCGAGTTCGATTTCAACAACCAATCCGAGAGTAAATCTGATATGAATCTGCGAAAGAAAATGTAATGAAAACGAATCGCGCGCTCGCCAAAAAGTCTCAGATCTCTTGTTGCATGGAGTTGTGACTTGCATCACTTCATATCAAGCCTTGTAACGAAACTTAAATTGTGTTTTTTCTCGTTCGTAGGACATCAGAAGAAGGAACGTCTCCCTTCAGATGTCGGGGAACAAACAGCTCTTTGAACGGGAGCAGCACCTGCCCCGTGTTTCGACGCCGAAACAGCGACAGGAGAGTCTCTTGTCAGCAATGTCGGCCCACCAGCCTGCGCCCACGGTATCTATGGTAACAGCACTTTGTCGAAATCCACAGATCTGTTGTGTGGATTCAGGTGGTCCAAAGACGGGTCCAATGTGTACGGCCCTTTGATTCGGCATATTTGCTTTGACGCCCATCCACAAGAAACTCTTGCTCTGAAAGGCACATGGATCAGTGGTAGAGGAGGGCCATCATATGCACAATAATCAATACATCAATTAATCAGATGGTAAATTAAAACAAACTCAATGATTTCCATTGGCATGATTTATCATTTCTCTCTTTTTTTCCCCCTCTTTCTACCAAAAACTGGACGATAAAAGTCTACAGTTTGGTGCTTTGGTCTCTAGTATCCCTTTTTTTCTTTAAGGACAATTTTATTTACAAAAACTTCAAAATTAATTTGATTTGTTTTGTTTATTCATTTTGGATATTTAAAATGTCTTCCAGTGTCAAATGTTCATTAGAATTTCGAGTTCGCTGATCTTTTAGAACGTACTCTTGCATTATTTTGCCATTACCATGATTTTACTTGAAAATGGTCTCAAAACAACAATATTATCGTTTATCGCGATAACTTCCGTAACTACTTATCGTCCAGCAAAATCTTTTGTCGTGACAGACCTGTTCCTCAATTCAACGGTCCCAGGTTGGATTCCTGACCCCAGGCCATTTACTGGCTTCCTCTTCGCTCCCTGCCCTTCTTCCTGTCCATTTACTGCTGAATAAAGGCAACTAGTGCCTTGAAAACCTTTAAAAGAAAGTCAAAGGATAGAAACAATACAATCATTTTTTTGCTTTGCTTTTAAAACTCTATGTTTTGCACTGTAAGCCAACTAATGTATTAATTCCTTACTTTCAGTGGAATATCCAAGTTGCGTAAGTATGTTATGTGACTATCTGCCCAGGGGATGATCTGAATTTTCTGATAATCTATCAAGCCTCGGTTTGCTATTCAAAGCCGCACTGGGATCAGATCAGCAGCCACTGCTGTGCACCTGATCCTAAATAAATACAACAGTCGGCTCCTGCTCTGCAGGAACAACGTCCAGCTCCGACGTCATGCTAAAATCTGCTAGCTTCATTAATCTCCTGTACTTCTACTATTTATTTTCCAGTTATCAGATTAATTTTTTGCACTAATTGTCATGTGAAGCGTTCCTCCTACCACCTCAGTATCAAAGCTCTTGAACTTGTTAGGAGCTGAAAGACCTTCTTCCAGCAGCAACCTTGTCGATTTTTGTTTTCGAACTTGTTTTTTTTCTTTTAACCTTATTAAATGCTCTTTGGTTTACTTTATTTCCCGTTTTAATATGCTGAACTTGATGTTTCTTGACTTTGTGACTTTAGCCGTAACAAATCTGGTCTTTGCTGATTTTGCCTCTCGCCAGTTCATTTGTAATGACTTCCCCTGGGAGATTTTAGTCTTGTTCAAGCACTTCTTAGCTCTTGTTTTGCTTCAATTTTTCATGTTCTTTTTACTCTTCTTTTGCAATGTGTTAGTTGCATTTTTTTCCTCCATATATCTATTTTACATCCTGGCAAGTTCTTTTATCACATGCTGCTGAATTTTCAGATACAGAATTTTCTCTTTCGCAAAAAAAAAAAAAAAGTGCTGACAGACCTGCAAATTGCTTAAAGAAGTTACAACTTGAATCAGTTTGAAGCTAAAGCTTGTTACTTAAAGCTATGAAGTGTAAATAAACTAATCCCTGCTTAAACAGTGAGCCAAAACCAATTATAAAAATTGAAGATGAGCCATGAGATCCAGTGGAAAAGGCTGATCTTATCAATTTGTGCTGCTGTGAAAGTAAGGTCTCCGAATAGCTTGGTCAACCGATTTACTCTAAAGACACAGAAGTATGAGAGGCAACGGACAAGCAACGTTTTGAGGTCTAATTTATTCAAACCTTCAAATGTAAAATGCAATTTCAAGCAAAAAGTACAAATAGGTTGAGTGACTATTTTCCTCCTTTTTTTTTCGTTGGCAGCTACATTTAAAAACTTGCATGTTTGTTCTTGCACTTTGACAGTTTGGACCTAGAACCATCTATGTAGTTTATAGAACCAGGATTTGTTATATATTTATTTAGCATCATCCATATTTCCATGAGGCTCCTGTTTTTTGATAAAAAAAAAACAAAAGAAAACCACCATGCATTAATTTAGGATAGTTTTTCCAAAGTGATGTGCAGCGTTAGTTTTTAGCGTTACAGGAATAGTTTTCCTTTAACTTTGTTATAAAGAAGACTGACAGAGTGTGAGCAGCACGTACACAAGCATGATTTGCAGTTCTCCTAGCTCTAATTGATTGCTACTGACGGGGATTGGTGACAGAACCGCACCATGTTATTCTGTTACGACATTTTGACAGTGTTAGCAATGATTTAAAGACATATTTCTATAAAAGCTACATACTGCAGCTTTAATAGCCTTTTTTTTTCTAAAGGTTTATTCACACCTGTAAAAAAGAACCTTGGCCTTTACGCAGCTATAACAGAGTGAGTTCTGGGATTTTGTGGGCTTCAGTTGACTTCTTGTTTCATAATCAGTTTTTAGAAATGCTTCATTTTCATTTAATAATTTTTTCTTATTTCCTTCTTGCTCCCTGTTGTTTCCTTTTCTCCTACGATTTCAAGGTCTTCTGAACAATGAGATCTATCTCTTGTCTATGGAGACTGGACGTTTTATTATATAACACTTTGTGGATGATTTGACTTAGAGCAAAAAAATAAAAAATAAAAAAAAACAACAAAAAAAACCCTGAGCCTAATTCAGAATCGTTGCACGCGCTAAGCGAGAGGTGATTGACTGCTTAATTGATACTCTCCACTGCACATATGTGGGCTGTTATCCCAGCAGCCCACAATTATTGATGAATTACCATATCATCAATATTTAAGCAATCTCACACGGGGTAACAAAAAAAAGGGAGGAAGTGGAAAAAAAGACTGAATATAATGGGCTGCAATTTGTGAAATATTCAGAGAAGGGATCTTTCGGACTGGTTCCCTTGTGTGACGAGGAAGTAAACGGTCCAGAGCGTCGGCGTCTTTTCCCCCGCCATTATCGGGAGGGCAGTCGTCCCTTCTGGCTCCGGATCGACAAGGAAGTCAGACGTCGGGAAGGACAATTGGCAACTTTTGAAACTTTAATCACCGCCATGAATTAATCAATAAAAGTGTGGATAAATGAAGCAGGCGCATGCGCCTAAACGATGGCAGGGGAGGCCCCCGTGGCGTGCCGCTGCGCTCGCCTGCTGAATAAATCATTCCCCGCGAAGGCCTGGAGTGTCCTGCGGAGCGTGTGCTCCCTGACTCCAAAAGCTTCTCCCTCCTGAATTTCGGCGGCGGTGATCTCAGGGCCGCGATTCAGAGCGCCGGGCTGACTCTGTAAGATCACCTCGCCCAAAGAAGACTCACCCGGAATATTTATCACACAGAACTCTCGCTAATTTCTTGTGGGACCCAATTTAGAGCAAGCTTTTGCTAGTCAATGTCAACAGTTAAGACTTTACGATTGACTCTAATCGCAACCTATTGTTGTGTGTTTAGATTCAATCCTTAACGCCAGAGCACATCAGAGACCTAGCTTAATATCTTCCTCTGTCCCCCAGACACTTCAATTGATGCTCTCTGTGTCCTTAATATAATTACAGCCCACACCTCAGTTTAATATAGAACCACTGGTGGCTGACGGGTCCAACACCGGCTGCTGGAGTAATTATGCAGTTTGAGGGACTTGATTACTAGCCTCCAACACAAAGACTTGTCTTAGCTTAAAGGTTATCCACTATGGCACAAGCAAACATCAATTTCATATTGTACCGGATGTCCAGAGAAAATCTGACAACATCTACATGCAGGCGTGTGGGTCGGCGACTTTCTTTTCTCGCAAGCGCTGTTGGTAGCAATAACATAGCATGTGGAATTAGCAGAAGATAATTACATTAGTCCATAAACACGGTGACATTGTTGTTGATTTTCATTGACTTTCCAATCCCATGAACAGTAATTGGAAATTGCATCGTCAGTAAGTTTTATAATATTAAGTTCCTCATAAACATCAAAATTAGAAGCTACTCAACCCACTGGCCCCTATAATGTTCCCCATGTCTGATGAAACAACGGATTTTAAAATGATGGCTAATGAGAGCATCAAACAGCTACTTTTCACAGTACTGTTAATCTTTGGCTAAGTTTGGAAACGTGTCAGTTTTACCCTGCGGTGTGTATTTTATTTTTTTTGCATGTTCGCCTGTTCTTTCTTAAGACGTGGAAACCACAGAAAATAAAACTCCTTTGGTACCTGCTGCTGTTTCTGGTAGCTGGAGCCAAGCGAGAGGAAACGTACAGGAACTAAGTTTAATCAAAGTCAGTGAGCATGCTGGAGACCCTCTGGTTGTAAACATTTAATGGATTGACGGATTGATACATGAACAAACTGACGCTGGGACAGATGGATGAATCGCCGCGCTTACACCTCTGTGATGTCTAATGTCAGGGTTTCATGCTTTTAAGAACAAAGCCAATCTGGGCTCACGCCGGCGCTCTTAGCCGCGCTGCACCCGTCTATAGCGCCGCGCTGTCTCTGGAGTTCAGTTTCTTTCTAATTCATCCTCAGGACTCAGTGGAGCGCGACAATCGCTCCTCTCCACACTCTTCCACAGATCTGAGGCTGCGATTACACCCCAAATCAAATGAGTCTGGGACTGAAAGAAGGGGCGGTGGGCTGGGTTGGAGCTTGAATGGGAGGCGAGAGGCTGTGGGGAGATGGGGGACGGTCTGGCAGATGTGCACACAGATTTATCATGAAAGCATGTGTGTGTCTGAGCGCTTTGAGGCAGAAAGTGTGGGTGATACGCACAGAATCGTTTAGGATTCACGAAAAGCCCGTCGGTCCAGGAAAGGGCGTTGAGTTTTTGTATGGTGATTCAGTAGTGGATGTGCATCAGATATGCCTCACCAGACCAAAACAGCATTTGTTTGCAGCTGTGCTGGCATACGCGTTTTAGTTTCTGTGACGGGAGAATAGCCTGGCATTGAAGCCGGTCACAACAATAAGTTCCAGCATCATCACTTTGTCCAGTGGAAATCGGTGATCCACTGAGTGTGCTTTTTCTGTATGTGGCAGCTGTGAACTTTTAGGTTTTGAGAGGATTTTGTTGCTGTATTTCTACTTTTTTTTTTTTCTTCAATAGCCCATGTAGTGCCAATATCAAATATATAGTTGCATGTGGAATGGCATTTTTACAAGTGGACGGGTTGCAGTTTGACTAATGGGACCTGCAGAAACCACTGTGTCCAACCTCTACCTCCATTCTCCGTAGTTTGGAGTTTCTCTAGGGAAGCAAATCCCAAGAAAAACTCGTTAAGATCCCCCCGATCTGCTTAAACAGCAAAAAAAAAAAAAACTTTTACGAGGAGACACTTGCACAACAAGAAATTATGGATACTGGCTCCAAATGGTTTTGCAATGTGCAGCGTGGACAAGATTTTTAGAGACGCAAGCCGCTACTTTGCCTTGCTTGTGAACTTTTCAGAAGCAAGACATTTGTCATGTTACAAACACAAATATCAATGTATTTATTTATTTATTTGTATTTCGTAATAGATAAACCCAAATTGTACAATTAGGAAAATGGAGAGAAAACTATTCTTACAAATACGATTCTCAGAAGTGTGTTAAAGTAAAGACTTTGCAGAATCACTTTATGCTGCAGTGACAGTTTGGAGACTTTTGAAACTGCAACAGATTGAAGAAAAAAATGGAATCAGAATCATTTTGGCCCGTATTGAAATCATCGTTAAATAAAAACAGTTATGTATTGAGTTTTTAAAATCAAGTTATACTTGAAATATGAAAACCTTCCTGAGATTTTTTTCTTAATTTAACTGAAGGCTATTTCACCCGTCTGCTGAGTATTTCCTTGTGGTCCAGTCTTGTTCCCAGTATGAAATGGTGCCATCTACCACAGAATAATTGCTTCCTGCCAAGGTGGCTCTACTGTTGCTCCTGCTCCCCTTACTTTTCTTTCCCAAGATATTTTCGTCCAGGATTTATCCTCCATTTAGCTCAATCCATCTTCCATTCGACACACATAGCATTTTGCATACAAGATGAAAAGTTGAACCCATCTGGGTTCACATGAGTCGAGTCTGTTGACATTAGGAACAACACATCAGCGCAGCAGCGAAAGAACATCATACTCGCAGGTGTCAGGATTTTATTTTTTTTCAGATTCACTGTAAATCTATCTGTGAATCTGAATGAGAGAAGAATGAGAGTTTTGAAACGGCCTAGTCAGAGTCCAGAGCTAAACCTGAAGAGAGAGATCCAGACAATCTGATCTATTTGCAGGACCTTTGCAAGGTGAAAATGGAACATGTAACTCTTTCTAGCATGTACAAAGAATGATTGTTACGCCCGCTGACCAAAAACCCTAACAATTTGGTCTAATTAAAGTCATTTTTGTGTGGACAGTGAGGAAAATTTATTTATTTATTGTTTTTTATTACAGCGTCTGCTAATGTCTGGTTTGAACTGACCCAGTGTTGTTGTTTTTTCCAGAATGAATTTGACACCTTTCATTGTGGCAAGCCAACAGTGTTTTAGTGTTTGTGAAATAAAAAGAATTAAATACACAAAGCCAAATATTGGGGTTCTGCCAAAAGATGACACTGTTACACATATTCATTCATTCATGTAACGTCTGTCGGCTTCCTGCCCATCCATGCGTGGCAATCGTGCAACCAAATTAAGAACTCCTGCCTCAAATATAAACTGTAGATGTGTAAAAAGCAATCTTAGCTTTAACATATTGCTTTAAATTTATTTACAAAGCTCTAACTGTTTGGCATGAAGCATTTGGCATTTATTTTAATTTGTTTTGGTAATTCTCCAGTCCCATTGAAAAATTGCAGCTGCAGTCCGTGCTTGTACAAATGAATGAAACAAAGAAATTACACAAGTAAAAACTTGACTTTTATGTAATAAAATTTAATACCAGAGCAGGGAAAGCAAATTATTTCCATGGCCATGGAGGTTTTAGTGTGAAACTGTAAAGTAATGCTGCTCATCATCTCAGACTGAGGAGCGCATTTGACTCATCCAAGCAAAGTTGAGTTTAAAGAGCAAAAATAAATTGCTTGCTAACCACTTACCATTCTTAGTACTCTAAATAGCCAATTAATTCAGATTTTAAAGGGAAGGTTAATTATCAAATCATCATTTAGCAATTTAATTATTGTTTTTGTTCTCACCAACTTAGTTTTAATAAATTGCAACTAATGAAAACAGTTTTGTTGCACCTTTTGCCAAATGCCTGATAAAAGCCCATTTCAGTTTAGCTTCTCAATAGTTAACAAAGCCAAGGTTAAAAAGAGCAGGCCGCTTACATCAAACTTTTTTTGTTGTTTGTTTTTTTTGTTGAAAAGTAAACTTTTTCTGGAGTAAAAATCAAAGAGGAAATATGGATTTAAGAACCGACAGTTTTCTCTAACGTTAAATATCATCACCTACGTTTCACCAACAAAGTAGTGAGCTGTTTGGAAATTAGAAAGTTCTGACTCGGAAAGCAACTGCAGTCGCATTAAGATTTTAAATGTATATTGAAAATGGGATTTAAACATCATCATATCCACAAAAGAATTCAATCAAGAGATTCGGAAATCCTTCAAAATGTTTTACATTCAGCAAAACTACTTGTGTTAAAGGCATTGACACACTCCCGTAGAAACCAACCTCGTTATTTCTTTTGTGATAGATTATTTGTGTTGCGTCTCTGTGCAGGACCTTGTGGGTTTATATTAAAATTAGTTTTTGCCTCCTGGCTTGGATAAAGTTACCATCCCTCCGTAAAGGAAATGTGCTTTAGTCCCCTGAGCTCTAAACAATATAAATATCATATTGAATTTCTGCTTTGCATTTCGACAGCAAAGTTAGATATGGAGCTTTAATACTACAGCCACTGAGCTTATTGTTTTCTACTTTAAAACCACTACTGTTTTCTGAAGAAATAGACAATTTCACCATTGCTTTCTTATATATCTGACAATTTCAGAAAACGTAATAGAATCTCCCGCTAAATCAGGCAGGCACCCATTTTTTTGGACATGTTGGAAAAAACTCTGGCAGCTTTAGGAAGTCATCCATCCTGTGTTTGTCTTTATGCCGATGCACTGAGAACTGAACTAACCTGTGGCGTCATGACCTAAAAGGACACGACTTTCCACAAGCTGGACGGCGTTACCTCACATGTACAACGATGAGCTAGAAAAGGTAGAAATGTTCCTCAAGTTTTCACAATGGCCGATGTGGCGCCGCTGATTTACAGCTCCGCTTGGCAATGCACGACTTCGTTCAAAGCGCAAAAAGAAGCAAATTAACCTGCTGTAGTCTGACGAACACACCTTTGGGAATTTTACGGTAAAAGCTCATGCCAGATAACATGGAGGCACGAACAGGGCCCGCTTTGAACTCTATCATGTGCAATTTGTTAAAGCGGTGAAACAAAAGCGTTCTTTACCGCTCCACATTAATCTGCTGAAGACACTGCACCGACTTTCTTTGTGTGGGTGCACTAAGCCGTCATTGTGTGTCTTTTTTGTTTTTTTTTTGCTCGACTTGCTGTATACACGTTATTTGTTTGCTTGAAAAGGACGAGAGCTTCAAAGTAAATAGGATCGCCGTGACTTCAGGCGCCCGCATCTGTCTCGGGCGTTTCACTTCGTGTCTGTCAGCAATGAGACCTGTCGCTGGTTGTTGCCGGTCCCATCAGGATGAGTGGCAACGTCCCCGCAAGGGCATGGCGAAGGGGAAAAAAAAGAGAAAGAAAAGCAAAATTACCCCCGGTAACAACAACGAATGTCGTTCCTGACAAGTCGCTTGTAATTTTATTGTTGACCAGCTGACACCATTTGCAGTTCAAAGCTGATACTGGGCCACACGCTAATGAGATCAGACTCTGATCCGGCTTCAGCAAAACAAAAAGAAAAAGAAAAGAAAAAAAGATCTAAACAACACCTTGTTTGTTAATAATTTATTACACAGCAACAGCGAAGGTCTAATTGGGGGGGGGGAGGGTGAAACAAACATAAATTGTTAAAGCTATGAAAGTTCAAAGACATATTTTGACGCACTGTTTTTCTAGAATGCGTCTACAAAAAAGAGAAAAAATCTAAACAGGCTGTGGCTGTGAGACATTTTTCAGACATGCATAACTGCGTCTGGCATGTGGGAACACAATGCAGCTATCTGCAGTCAATTCAAAGGCTATTTGGTTAAGAAATGTCTTGAAATGGCCATGCAGTTACAGTCTTGTCATTTTTGTATTTGTTAAAGTAAAAATTGTAGGGAACTACCAAAGTTATCAGGAGCAGATATTTTTAACAAAAGTATTGCTATCCTTTAAAGTTTTTCTTATTCTGCCCGGTTACATTATTTTGTAGAACATCCCTTCCCATTCCTCTTCAAGCTTAGATATATTGAAATAAAATCACATGTTTTAAAGCCTTTTCAGATTTTTCAGGCTTGTACTTTAACTTGGCCATCCTTTCACATGAATCCCATTTCCTCTAAATTATTCCATTAAATCTCCGGTTGTATGTTTAAGGTTGTTGTCCTGCTGAAAGTTTATCCCCCTCCTCACTGAATCCTCTAAACAGCTTGACTCACAGGATCACCTCATTTTAACCTCCATCAATTTTCTCTTCAATCCTGACCAGCTTTTCTGTCCCTGATGAAGAAAAACTGTCCCCACACCTTGATATTGCCACCACGTTTCACCAAGGAGATAATGTGTTCAGGGATGATGTACCCTGCATAGCTTGTGGCAAAGTAGGCAACAAGCAGGACTTTTTATGTCTTTTTTTTCCCAGGAAGTCTTCGAGAAAGGCAATTTTTTTGGAGGGTATGGCAGATTCTCTCAGCTGAACTCTGCAGCTCCTCCAGAGTTACCACGACCAACAGGGCTGTTTGTTTAAGGGTCATCTAGGTCTTGAAAGGTTTGCGGTTCTGTCGTGCTATTTCCATTCTTGGATAACCGAGACTGAGAGACGTTTAAAGTTGGGATTTTATTTTTTAACCCACTCCTGCACTCCTACAACACCTCAGTCCTCCTCAACCAGATTCATCTCCAGTCTCTTGTCTATTTTTCATCATACAAGCCGTATGTTCCATGCAAGACATTTAATTGACAACAGACTGCAATAGTTGATTGGTCTGTGATTTACGTCACCACAAACTCCAAACAGCATCTCAGCCGCTACGGTGGACCGCTGGACACGCCATCTGCTATCCGAGAGCTGCACAGTGCGGAGGAGGGTTATTAGGAGTTTAACTTTGAGCAGAGCCAGGAACACGCAACTTTTGGAGTGAAATGATGGTGATTTTGCAGCCTCGCAAGCAGCACATCTCTCTGAAGAAGCGAGAAATTATGCAACTCTGAAAAAGGTACTATGTTTTTTTTTTTTCTCTATTTATGTCTGAAAGTATATGAGTACGGTCATGATTCTTCTTCCTAATAAACACACATATGACTCTCGGGCATCTTTGTCAGACATACTCTGGCAGAATTTTGTCTTTCCAGCTGTAGCTCCTGGGAGTATTTGCAATGGTGATCTCACACATCTGCATACGGATGTTTTCATAGTGCAATGAATAATTTCCATGTAAAGTGAGATTTATTGCACCCAAAGTTAGCTGAATACCTACAATACATCAGTGCAAACAATCATACATCCACACACTCATACCTGAGGATAATTTGGAAAAGCAATGAACGAGAGAAGCACTGGGAGAACGTACAAACTCCATGCAGGAGGATCCTAGGATGACATTTGACCTTCGGACCTTCTTGCTGCAAAGCAACAGTGCGGCCCCTCTTGAACATTGAGCACCTTCATTGATGGATTTCTCTAAAAGACACATTGTTTTTGTTAAGAGTTTAAGCATTTAGTAGCTAACAATAACTTCTGACATTTGGCTAAACTCAGACTATAACTTAATCGGCTACTCTCACGGCAAGACCATTCAGCCATATTGGATTTCAGAAGCTGAACGTAATGTCAGATAGATATAAAAACATGTGAACTCTGTTTTCTTTTGGAAGGTATGCAACCAAACAGCAAGTGGCTGGTGAACATGGAGTCACTGACTGAACTGCTCTCATCCTGAGGCTAAATGTGCAGAGATGCTGAAAAAGTCAGGTGTTGCTGTAAATGCTCCCCGTGTATTCCCAGCTGAATTAGAAAGGTAAGAGAAAACAGAGAATACGATACGAGCTGCAGACATGAGTAAAGATTTTCTACCTCAAGCCACATGTAATATTAAACAGTTCTTTTTATTATTGCTCTTTGTTGTCGACAGTTCTATTGGCTTGTCCTTGGACTTTGACTACTTTTTGCTCATTTTGAGTTTATCCTTGCACCTGGTGACACCACAAGCAATATTGTGAAAAAGTGTTTTTTCTCCCTCTGGTTTCTTTTTTTTCTTTTTTTTTTTTTAATGTTTCAGATTGTGGAAGGAATTTAACACAATTAATCAGGCAAAGACAATCTGAAAAATAAAAACAATTTTTAATATGTGAAGGATAAAAAGCTCTCCAAACCAACTTCGCCCTTTGAGAAACAGTAATTACTTTTAAACTTAATAAGTGGTTGTGCCGAAGGAACAATGTTATCAAGCATCGTTGATAATTAGCAATCATTCATTTCCAAGTCTGTGGAGACGTTTTGACCCACAATTCTTTGCAGAATTGTTTCAAGTAGAAACTTTGGACAACCTATTTAAAGTCATACCACAGCATCTCATTCAGACTTATGTCTAGACTTTGACTAAGACAACCGTCAGAGAGCTGCAAACTGATTTTTGGTCCCACGCTTTTAAAAATACGATTGGAGACTGTGCTACAAGTATTAAAGGATTGTACTGAGTAAGATTATCTCTAGGATGTTGCAACCAAACTTTAGATTCAGGAGGAGTTTGGTGGCTTTCTTCCTGTTTGTCCAGTCTACATGTTGCTTGTGGACGAGGATATGGTTTCCAACTGTGCAAGGCATTCTGGGAGCGGTCCTAGGAATGATTGATCTGAAGTGGCTGGATGAATTAATCTCAGAACGTCACTCCAGTCTGTCATGGAGAAAAGTAAGGAGAATCAAAAAGAAAAGTCCTATCTACGTCGTGACCTAGTGTATATGGATTATGACTGAAAACACAAGATCCTACAAGGAACTTGTGAGACACTGTTACACTGAGAGGTGTGGTGTGGAAGGAAAACTCAGCAAAGTTGGCTGTAGCATACATAAAGGTGATTTATTAGGCCTCCTTCAGCACAGCATAATCCACTCACAAGACAAAATGGCATCTTTTCCAGCAGTCTCTCAGCTTTCAGTCACGTAGAGGGAATAGGCACTACTTCCTTTGTGCCTTCCCTTTGGAGGTTTTCTAGGCAGGTCCCATCAGGAGGAGAGACCCAAAGACACACAGTGAACCTGCTGAGGGGACGATATATTTCTTCTAGCCTGGGAATGCCTTGGGATTCCCAAAAACTTACTGGGAACCCCTGAAGATGTATGAGGTTTCTTTCTGGAACCATTACTACCTGTGACCTTATCAGTCATGGATGGACGGACGGACGGACGGACGGACAGCTGCCATGTGACTCTGACTAGTGTGTGTTAAACTGGTTTGCTCGTTACTGACAATGTGGCTCTTTTAGAGAAGATATACAACACCTGCTATTGGCAATGCCTTAGGTACCATCTCCTCATTAGCATTGACACTAGCACTCTTGGTGATTTCTCCTTATATTGGAGGTTGTATTGTTGGTGGGCACATTAAAAACGAGTCTATTTACCTTTGATAGTTTTGGCAGAAGCATTACTTTTTTCCCCCCATTTTTAAAATATTTTTTCCACCACCAGCAGTAAGCTATTGTGCAACACGGTGAAGTGATTTATTTTATTTTTATTTTTTTGTGCACAAACACTATCAGAGTCAAATTTGTCCTTTTTTTATGGTTCCAAGCTTTTTGGGACTGTTCTCAACACATTTCACAGCAAAAATTAAATCTGTGCTGTCAGGTTGTCATGCACGCAGCCAGTTGTCAAACGGTTAAATTTGCTTATGCACCCATCAAGCTGGTGAGGAAATAGGAGGTATTAGATACTTTGCATGTTGCGCAGCAGATGAAAATTTAACTGCTTCGGACAAGGTTCTGACATTAGGGTCAGTGCTGCATCAAGTCTTCTCCATTATGACAAGCTGGGCTTTAACAGTAAGAGACACAGGTTAATTAGTGTGATTCCTTGCCACTGTTGCTCTGCACCACTGACTAATTTAATGGTTTTATTACTCTGGCTTTCTGTCTAATTAAATTGCTCTAATCTTATTTGCAAAGTATTGAGAGGTGCAAGTTCAAGGTGCTCCCATGAGCTTTGGGTTTGTTGCAGTGGGAAGACACACAGACTCGGATTCTACGCTTTTTGAATAGGTGTCGCATTTTAAAAGAAATTAAACTTTCAGAGAAGTTGCTTTTTCACCTCGGAACAAACCCCGACCTTTTAAAAGAAGATATATTGATTGCTAACACTGCTTAGCCTGAGTCTGGCTGATGGCGGACCAAGACGTTTCAGAGGCGACTGTCAAATGGGCTTTATTGTATGTTTTTAAGTAGCTTTGAGAAAGATTGATGCTGCTTTTTCAATCATTTCAGTCCAGTGCCTATCCATTTTCAGAGTATTGATCTATGGTTTGTTAAGCCACTTCACTCTGACCCATGAATCGTTCAGGCATAATAAGGCTCTTAAACATAAAAGATGACTCATAGTTGTGTCTACACGCAGCAGAAAATTCAAGCAAAGAACAATTTGGGATTGTTTTTGGGCTCGTCATTCCCAGCAGCCTGTCAAAGAGACAACTGAGATGATTTCCCTGCACTGTTAGGAAAAACATGAAGTAGCATTTTATCACCAATAAAAAGATTCCCAAAGAGCTAATTGAACATTTCAGCATACAGTGGAAGAAGGAAGGAGTCTGGAGTCAGGGTTTAACTGTATTTTTTTAAGATAATGCTCTCACTCTTTTTAAGAATTATACATTTATTTCTCTTCCAATTGTGCACTTTCCACTTTTAAAAAGACCTTTTACTATATTATTGCCTTACAAATCTCTTCTAGTTTTCTTTTTCTATCTTACTTATATTTTTCAAGTTCCAGTTTTCAAATAATGACTTCATTTATTGATGTCCAAACTAATCTGGTCCTATGTGGAGACATAATTGTGCCTTTGTTAAATCATGAATTTACTCTGAATAAACCGTTTCACGATCTACACTTATCACGCCCCAATCTAAAGAGAACACAGATGAGAAACTAAGTCATTGACTTATTAGCCTAGAGAGGATTACAAAGTAATTTTTAGGCCTTTTGGACTCTTGAAAAACTAGAGAGAGATTCATTGCCCACAAATGGAGAATGCATGGAGCAGCTCAGATTATTCCCTGGCAAGGCTGGCCCACCAAAGTCTCTCCCAGGTGGTCACAAAATAACCCAAACCACTGCAGAAATCACATAAATTAAGGTTGGGGTTCATGATATAACAATAAGATTGAGTCTGTGCAAAAACTGCATCTATGTGAGATGAAATTCCTGAATGGTGTGTCCCCTTACATCTTGTGTAATATCAGAAAAACAATGCGCAACTTCCGGGCCTGAAACTTGAGTGTTCTGGGGTGACGCAGCAGGACGACAGCCCAAAGTGTATCAGCAGATCCTCTTCTAAATTAGTTGAAAAAACTAATTTAGAAGAGGGCAAAATCACGGTTTGCTGCTCTGTGGCGGTTGTCTTAGTCCTTCTTGCAAAGTATTTCTTTCCCTGCAGCCAACCACCAACCCTACTCCTCATTTCTTTGTGAATTATCAAATTATTTTCCAGAACTTCATTAACACCAACCAAAACTCCTTCATCGAGTCTCCTAATTTCTTAAATGCCTGAGATTTTGTTTCTCCAGCTGAAGTCAGTCCTAACCATCAATAGCTAATATTTTAGTCATCTCTCCTAAAAGAACAAACCATTTCACTTTTAAACGAAGATAAACAAAATATAAAGCATCTGTAAAAAAACAAACAAAAAAAACATCCTTTTGCCAGAAACTCCATGAACAAAACACCAAGAGCTACAACTCTTGTAAGATCTTATTGATGGTGAGACAAATAAAAGAGATGGATAAAAAAAACAGCAAAAAAAGAATTGCACTAATAATCAATGGTTAGCAAGGAAGGAAAATGGTGGCATGAAGGGAAGTGGTGAGCTGCAGGCTTGCTGTTGGCATTGAGTCCTAATTTGAATAAATCTACTTCTGAATGGAGGACAAAAAATAACTACCTTTTAAAGATTTAGATTCAAGGTCAGTTTTACAGAAACTGAAATCAGCATGAATTACCTCTAACATTTTCTCTCTCTTTTTTGTACCCCTTTAAATGCAGACATAAGACTGTTGGATGTGAAACTTTTAAGAGGAAAAACTACTTTTCACCTGCTTGTCTTTTGGGGCTTTTGTAGATATTGCTCTTTTAAAAGAGTTTGTTTGTCAAAAAATTCACAAAACCATGATGAGCAAACTAAATATCAAAAATAATTGGGTAACTTTATTTGAAGGGGTGTGCATAAGACTGACATGACAGTCAAAAACAGGACATAACATCTGTCATGAACATAAATAAGTCTTTATGAATGTTTATGACAGTTGTCATGAAGTGTCATTCGGTAAATAATGACACTTTGCATTAAAAGTGTCATTTTCTACCGTCATTTTAATGACACTTTGCATTAAAAGTGTCATTTTTTACCGAATGACACTTCATGACAACTGTCATAAACATTCATAAAGACTTATTTATGTTCATGACGGATGTTATGTCCTGTTTTTGACTGTCATGTCAGTCTTATGCACACCCCTTCAAATAAAGTGTTACCAATAATTGTATATTTGACATCTCTGTTAATCCATACAAACCAAGTGTTTTAAAAAGAAAATGCTGAAAAATGAGTTTGTCCTTCTTTGATGAACACATGTAAGTCCACTGCTGTTCACAATTTCCTGAAACTGCAACTAGAGGGCAAGCTAGCACAGAAAACTCATTGCTGTCTGAGAGGGTTAAAGGCTTTGCCATTTTCAGTGGTGGTAAAAAAATTATAT
>NW_006800260.1:390561-402285 GCF_000485575.1 Poecilia formosa
ATATATATATATATGGGCAGAAAAGCATAATTTTATAGTTGCTTAAAAGTGAAATCTTATTGCAGTAGAAGAAAATAATCATGTTTATTAAATGTGAACATACTATTCTTAAATCTCCACAAGTCAATGATTCGTTTTATTCGAGTTCTCACCTTTATTTTTATTCTTTGAGGTTTTGATTCGTCAACACACAAACCTGCGTTGAGAACCGGAGGGAGACACTAAACATGACATGTTGGAGATTTAACATGAAAATCTGAGCAGCTCTCATGTTTCTATTGGTCTTTCTATTTTGGGCAGCTACCGCTTCTGGCATGTGTTGGCCGACTGCGGCGCCTGCGGGACTTTGCCTAGCCCCTGGCATTGTCATTCTTCATTGATCAGAGGGGAGAGGCTAACAAGGTCTCCAGGCTACATGCTGCTTTCCGACTGCTGTAAAAAACCTGTTCCCACTGCTCACACTCAGTTGGGCTTTTTTAATGCCGACTTTATCTTGGCAGTGTTAAAAAGACATGCTTATTCAAGAGTTTGCAAGAAATTGAACAATCTGGATCACTTCTCTAAGGCTGCCATTATTGTTTCAGGTCTGACAGCCGTGAAAATCAATACCTGTGTTAATCAGTGCTGCCGCAAAAGCTTGATCAGATTCAGATGAAAGGAACAAACACAAACTTGATCGAAAATTACCATAGCTGAGAACATTACAGGAAACAAAATTAGCAATTTTACCAAATAGCATATCTTCAATATGCTCATTTATATTTGCAATTTCATTTTATACTATGCATATAATACTGTGGTGCAAATGTGCACCACGTTATCCATATAGAAGCTTTATCTAGTATTTTAGTTGCAAACCCGTAACATCCATGAACTACAGGGGGTAAAACAGGATTGCTCACTGTACAAAGGGAAGACAGTTGTAGAAGGAGCTGGACAGTGAGAGCAGAGTCACCACAGGACTTTCCAGAGTCCATCTGATCTGAGAAACGTACTGCTCATCAGAATCTGAAGGGTATGATGGCACGTTTAATGGGGCCCAACAACTTTGCTTGTATTTAAAGCCACAAACTGATGTGAAAGGTCTGCATGAGGAACGCAACGTAGAGCTGAGAACGTCACATCTGGAAATACATCACGTATTTTACATGTTGCTCAGGTCACGTTTTATGGTTTCACAACGACAAAGTGATGCTTTAGAATCACACAGGAACCGTGATCGCGGCAGATTGGGTTTTATGATGTGAAAGTCGTCAGAGTTTTCAGGCTCCCAGCCGAGATGGGGAGCGAAAAGTTGCAAAATGTTTGGGAACGTCCCGTTGTCGCTGTTGTTGCAGAAGCACTGCAGCAGGTCCAGTCCAACCTGTTTGTTAATCTAGTTTGACATTGCTGCTTTATTTACACAAGTGGGAAAACCCTTTGCATAATTAGGTTTGTTAACACTTTAGTTCAAATAAGCGATCTTCATCATGAATTTAGGTAAAACTATGTACAGTTACAGCGGCAAACAAAAGCCTAAGGTGAGGCATTAGCTAAGACAATACATGTTTAAGTGTTCAGTATTTGTTGACTTGTCCCTATTAAAATAAGCTAATACACAAAAAGAAAGGAACTTTTTAATTAGCTTACCTCCAGGTTATCAGATCCCGAGTCTTAGAGCTGACCTTTTAACCTGCAACCTGCACAGCAATCAGGCCTCCTTGTGACCTATTCTGCTGACCCCTCTGCAACTCTTTCTTTTCTTACTTCCTCATTAGTGGCTTGCACTCATTGAAGAAAATCCATTAGCTATCCTTTTGCTTCACACAGCATGACTCAGGCTTTCTTTTCTTTTTTTTCTGGTTTCCACTTTTTAATCCACTCAAGTTTGCATGCCTCCGAACGTAAGCCCATGTACGAGTCACACCGTTTACCCGAAGTTGCTTTATATTTCCGTCTTTGATTTATTGCGCACTTGTTTATCTCCACAGACTGCAGTTCTTCTCTTCCTCCTAGTCGTGTCTGAGGAACATCCAGAGCAGCACATGCATCCCTCTTCCCACACGCTTCTCCTCTGGCACGCGTCGCATCTGGACAGGATGAAAGCGAGGTCTGAACACATCTCTGCCTGCTCGGATCTAAATTGACTCACTTTAAACTCTGAGCTATGCCGAATGTCCCGTGGTTACAGACAGGAAGAAGATGAAGCCACCAAAGGGCTCTGTGCCAAACTATCGGTAAATTTGCCGTAGAACTTTGATGTGCAAAGAAAATTAAAAAAATAAAAAAATTGAGGAGGAGGGTTGCATAATCACACAAGCGGCGAATATATGCTTCACATGCTACTTATTTCCTAAATGAATGGCGGTATTTTAAAGCAAAAGTAGCCTAAGAATAAATGTTAAAATTATTATTTTTTTAAATAAAGAAAAATTCATTAAAAGCTGCAGACTTAAGTTGCTGAATAGATTTTATTCTTTATTAGGAAGTGAAACAGAAAGGCAGCCTGTCTGGGACCTAATTGAATAAGAATTCGATTGATCTTTTTGTTACCTGCGTCACGCTAAAGCAGAGTGATGCAAACTGGAATAAATCCTACCAATTAGGTGGTAGCAACACAGCCGTGCCATTGTCATCTTCAAAGCCTCCGAAAGTTATTATTGCGCTACAAATTTCTTTCTTTGAAAAGTCACAAAATATTTTTGTCCCAAATAAAGCAAATCTGACTATGCAAAACCAGGGTACAGAAACGCAACGCCAAATCAACCCGTAAATTAAAATCATCTTTCAATAAGAATTTCAATTTTAATATGAAGACATACATGTCAGCTGATGTGGCAAAGCACTAAATAAGATTGGCAAAATGTAGCTGAAAACTTTTTGGTTTTAATATTGACCATAAAACTCCAAGGTGTGAGATTATTCGAAATGTCACCAGCTTGGCAGCAGGAAATATCTCCATTTAAAAACCCGGTAACATCCCCATCAAACTATTGCATTTCTGCCAAGTGTTTTAGTGGAGTAATAAGACGTTTAGCTATGAGCGCAAGTACATCTGTTTTGCAAATATTTCAAGCCTTTATCTCCTCTAATTTTAGTCATAATGACTTACAGATAATAAAAACTCAAAATTTAGTGTCTTAAGACATTAGGATGTTGCATACGTTAAATTCGGCGCGGCAGTGGCACTGACCGGCTTGCTCTGATAAGCGGCGGCCCTCTGTGGGAGGCTCAGGTCGGCCCAGTTCGACGGTCAATCAAATACAGGAACACCACGGTCACCGAAGCAGCTTTTGGTAGCTAGGAGCCAAGTAGGAAATGAAATCAGCTTTTCTATCATAACAAGGAAGCATGAAGAGATTGAAAATGTCCAAGTGAACGTCTGCATTGAGCGTGGAGTTCAGAAACCCCAACACGACAATCTGCAAATCATGAATTTCTAAATAAAATTCAAACTTTAAGCTGAAAGGAGAAGTCTGGACCACTGAGCAGCATTCTCGTTCTTCTTCTCCTGAGCCCAGGTAAGACGCTTTTGACACTGGTCTGGTTCAGCACTGACTTGATGGAGCAATATGATGTTAAAATACTTTGAATAACTAGCTGACCTTACTGTACTGTTTGATAACTAGGATAAGTTGGAATGTACATATCCATGAATTGAAAAGATTTTTTTGCAATGGACCTCAAAGCAATTGCTGTGTATTTGTACTACATAAATGAATTGAATTGAAATGTGTAGGATATCGCTGTATGTAGTGGCTCTTGATGCACTGACTGCAGCCTCAGATCATTTCTGTTTAAGTCTGTCGCGAGAGTACCCTAATTAGGGTCCTCGGTGCTTGCCGCAACAAGATCGGTTGAAAACACATGCTACACATTTATCAATATAGGCATATTGCACATCCACGGATCGGGAAAAAGCTCTTCTAAATGATAGAAACAATATTTTCTACCTCAACAACACCCAGCTTGAACACGAAGCAGCTTGATAAAAAGAAACGTAATTAGATGCTAACGAGGCTAATGAGGCATACCCGGCAACAGTGAAAGAGCTAGGTGGCCTGATCCTCACAAACTATCGATCAGAGTAAAGCCGAAGCTCTGCCAACACTACCAGAGTCACCACGCTACGTGCAAAATGCAATATTTTTTTCAGACGATTTTGTGGTATTTTCTCTCAATATATTTTTTTACATCCGAAAGAATAATGGCCAGCAAAATCAAGAAGGTTTTCACAGCTGAGGAGGTGCTAGATATATTGACCACTGATAGCGGTGCTAATCTTTTTCCTATCGACTCTTCCTCTGATGAGGACAATTTAGTTCATCCAGATGGAAATACAAGTGATCCAGATTATGAAATTCCAACATCAGCGAGGTTTGTAATCCATTTTGCTATATCTTTGTTTATTTTTGTACAATTCATAGTATATATGCTATGCCCATCAAACATTTTGTGGGGTAAAACTGGGAGATGACATGATTTTCTTACTTGAAGCAAATGATAATTTATTAAATTGTACTATTACAACTGAAAAGGAATAATTGAAATGAGAAACCAAAATCACATGATAAATTTTTTTGTTAGAATTTTTATGAACAAGCATATTTTTATAACACATAATTTTCTTAATTATTTATGTTTTTATTTGTGTAATTTTGTTAATCTGGGACCCAAGGCCAAATTTTGTACCACAAACAAGCAAATGTTGTATGACAATAAAAATCTTTGAATCCTTTAGTTTTTATTTCTTTTCCACATGTGATTTTATAGTGATGATGGTGATGATGAGGAGGATGACGATCCACTGCTTTCTGGACAAGCATCCTCCAGTACATCCCGAGTAGGGCCATGTTCTTCTGCTTCCCCTGCACAGTCACATCCAGACCTTTTTCAGTGTAAAGATACACAGAAAAAAAGGAAACAAAAAGCCCCCCACACATCTGTGCGTCCAAAGCGGGGTCAGGGTGATTCAGTACCAGAAGAAAAATGGCACAATAGAGAGGATGAAGACCAAAAGAAGGCTAGGCTTTTTATGAATGAATGCAATGTTGATTTTTCAAAGGAACCCCCAAAAACAATTAGATGTAATTACTTATCTATGACAAGTAATCATTTATTCTATGATAAGAATAAATAATTGAAACAGAACCTACAGAAAAAAACCTGAGAAAGTTCAAATGGCACAAAATGTGCCAAAATGGCTAATTTGGAAGGTCAGCCTAGATTTTTATCAAGTATTACCTCTCTAGAACTCATATGATTAATTTTTTTTAATGAAACTTGGCACAGTAAAAGGTCAGATTGTGTAGTGTTGTTTATATTGAACTGTATTTTTTGCGTAATTTCTGCTGTATATCATATTAATTCACTTTCCTCAGTAACAGGCAGGGTGGTTTTTTGAGCTGTAACGTATTCCCTAGGGTCTTGCCTTTATTTTGATACAAAAACAATTAAAATAAACTCTGTAGTTCTTGAGATACATTCAATTCATTTTGGGCATGTTATTTTCAACCATATTTCTCAAAAACAGGCCATGAGTCGGAGAGGTTAATCGCCCCAACATACTAGAATGGATTTCACTTAACAGTCCTGTCAAAGCTTTGGCTGTCCCCATTACTGGTGTACTTTTTCCTTACACATATTTTTCTTCCAATCAACCGACTATGCCTGGATAGAGTGAGCAACCGGGTTATTTAACTCTGACCTTTTGAAGCTTGCTCTACTGTGTGGGGTGTTGATGCCAGCAGTCTTCCCCGTGACTGTGCAGGCGACCGAACCAGGCAAAGAATATTTGCTGATAAAGGTGTGACAGCATGAGTTTTGAAAACTCAGCTTCTCAGGGTATTTCCTTTAAATTCTGGGTTTTCATCATCTGTCAGCCATAATATTCAAAATTACAAAATAAAAGGCAACAAGGCAGCAGCTGTAAGGCACCGATAAATCTGCTGCTGGCCGATAAGTCAGTGCACCCCTAGTACAAACATATTTATGAGAATTATCTTCAGACGTCATGTGTAACATATTATTTTACATAAAGGTACATTGTTGACTCCTGGAGACAGTTTTGATTCAGGTGGTCAAGCTGAGTAAATGAAAACGGCTCAGAACACTATGCTATACGGGCTATTTTAAGCTTTCAGCATCTTGGGGAGAGTTGATCTTTAATCATTGCAGATATCCTAAATTTTGGGAGATTGGTAATCGGCCAATTTTTACATGTGAAGCTGATCTTATCCACTGATGTTTTCAACCTTGGGAAAGGTCAAAAAAATCAAACACTGTGCTATTCTTTTCTCCTGTTAGAGACGTTTGACTGACGAACCGGCCGACCATGTCATGTCTGCACATTTACAGTTAACAACATTCACCCCATTGTTGCCAATTCAGCAACTTTCT
This sequence comes from Poecilia formosa, assembly GCF_000485575.1. Classification (NCBI taxonomy): domain Eukaryota; kingdom Metazoa; phylum Chordata; class Actinopteri; order Cyprinodontiformes; family Poeciliidae; genus Poecilia; species Poecilia formosa. Next base: position 396,940 of record NW_006800260.1, read on the forward strand.
TGATATATTGAACAACATTTCAGACAAAAAAAAATTGTATTGTCAAAAATTGGAATTGGTAAGTTAGGCTTTTCAAAAGATCAGCAATCGGCCAGAAAACTAATCGGTGCATCCTTAGTTTGTGCATTGGGATTAACAGTTGCATATCTTTCTTTTTTTACGTTTTAATTCAGTAGGCTTGACTACATGCATGCATACATTGTAGTACAATAAAGTTGCAACAGTAAAGTCCATTATTTAACCAAAAATGACAATGCGGTTAGAAAACAGAATGCTTGGCTTGGCAAAGACTAAAACATTAGTACCTTGTCACAAAATTGCCGCCTCCCTCTCTGGTGCTGCTCACTGCATCGTCAGCTGGCCTGTGTTCACTCTGACTGCCTTCTTTCTTTCCGTCTCTCATCTTCTTTTACTTTTGGTTGCTGTTTTACGTCTGTCGCACCAGAAGTCGATGCAACAGCAAATATGTGTGTAATTTTCCCACATTTAGCAATGGTTCGTATGTTCAGCATCTTTACACAATTGCTTTACAGAATTGAAAAGGAAAGCGTGGTATTTATTAATTTCTAAAAAAAAAAACAAAAGTTCATGTAACGAGTTCATCTGCACATCAAATTGCACATGCTACAGCGGCAGCTGCGTAGGAAGCTGGTGCAGGAGTGGTATTCGCCCAAAGCGGGGTGGCTCTTCTTACACGACTGAAATGCAAAGCAAAAATAGAGGATGTGGATGTGAAGGCAATTTAGATTCTTCACTTAATGAGCGTTTATGTTTTTGGAGTGTGGGAGAAAAATCAGCACGTGTATAGAAAGAACGTTAAAACTTCACACAGAGCGGCCAGAGGAGCTTTGAAGGAAGAAGCTCCAGAACTGACCGGTGCTCCGCTATGCTGTCCCTATGTGAGTAGTGGTAGATTATACATTTAGATATTTTCTCTTAATTGCTACTTTTATGGTGAAAATGAATAATTGTATTAATTTGTGTTTTCTGTATTTCCTTGATTCATTTGTTAGCAAATACTTTACATTGAGTCTTTTAAAATGCCTGTTCCATCCATCCATCCATCCATCCATCCATCCATCCATCCATCCATCCATCCATCCATCCATCCATCCATCGCGTCCTTAATGATCACATATAAGCGATCAATTAGGACAGCACTAAACACAGGTGTGAACTCAATCACATGGAGGATGTATATTTTTTTATATGTACACCACTTTTTAATCCTGGAGAAAATGCGAAAGGGGGCTTGTAGCCACAATTAAGAAGCAGCAGAGAAAACTAGAGGAAAATCTGTTAATGGATAAGTTTATCCACATCACATGGTCATCAATACAAGCCAAATGGATGTACTTCCCATTGTGTTTTTAATTAAAATGCACTGCAGGTGTTGCCTATTACTGAGACATGAAAGAAAGTTTCAACTTTAATCTCCGAGATACGGTTCCGACTGTTCTCTGCGAGGATGAATGGATGACAGTGACTCAGTCCAGCAGATGAAGTTTCTGTTACTGTCTGCGTCCGTCGTCCGGCGCCTGCAATGTCACAATCGAGGCGCCGGCTGCCGATTTTGATCTTCAAAGATCTTTAAGAGATACGTGTGGATCTGAAAACTAAAATTCACGTACAATATAAAACAGTTTTATTATGTAGAGCCATAATTTAGAAATTTGTCATCGTTTAATTCATTTTAAGACAGAATATTTAACATTTCTGAGAAAACTTTGGAGTAACCAGTTTCTGTTTTGAACATATTCAATGAATCATTTGAAAAGTTTGTTTATTTCAGTAAAGTAAAACACATTGCTCAGATCAACTACACACAGCCCTTTATTTTTGTTAGCTATGAGTTTCCACCTACTGTGAATGAATACAAAATATTTAAGATTAGAATATTAATCAAAAAATTTTTTAAAGTAGAAACGTGGGCTTCTTTTTTTTCTCTAAAGTTTAATATCTGCCGAAAGGTTATTTAAGGGTATTATTAATCAACTCCCACATTTTTCTCACTCAAAGCAAAACGTGAAGCATAACTCGGAGGGGAGGATGACCTGTTGCCGCCCACACAGCTTAAGCTCCCAGTTTAAGGTTAAATGAAAGAGTTCTGGTTTACAGGGACCAGACAGAATTAAATAATTATATCATAATAATTATATATATACACATTTAAAATAGTGTGGGGGTGGGGGGGGGGGTTCGTTTTCTTGGCATCGTGGAATAAGTTTTTTGTGGACCGTCAGTGATTTTGCCCGACTGTTGATGTTTGAGTGGAAAAGAGCCAGATAATAAACCGAGAGTATATGTGAGGGTAAGCAGATCTCCCGCGTTCCAGCAAAGGGCAGATGAGGCTGAACGCAGGTTCCAGCTGTCACTTCAGCTGTGCTTGCACATTGAGTACGCCGCGACCTAACCCTGTCATCCCCGCCGATGCACACGGCATGGCCGGTCCTTATCCTCTGTTACCCTCTGAAGGGTTAAACACACATGGTCTTTTTTTCAGTCCGACTCTTGATCAGACAGATAATGACTTTGGGGAACAAGACCGGTCGAGTGGCTTGAAAGGCTGTGTGGGGAAAAAAAGAGCACGAACATGGACGGCGAGCTTACACTATGCAGGAAACCAATGCATTATACATAGATTATATGTACTCAGAAAAAAATATATATTGCAGAGCATGTGTTCAACAAGGTTGCATTTATTTATTTTTACATTCTGTAAAGCAGTATGTTAAGAAAATATGCAGATTTTCTGTGAATTCTGGTTTTAATATTTGCGCCATTCAGAGTAGCAACTCTGGGTAAGGTCAGTCCGTCTTTAATGTCACACAAAACAGACAAACCGAGCCCCCACCTGTCAGGTATAATGGAGCTAAACCTGTCCCTGAGACTGGAAACTGTACTTGTGTACAGTAAATTTAGCGCATGAATAGTAATAGAGGTCACCGTGTATAAAGACAGAATGAGGCAAAGCTGCTCCGACACCCTTTTATTAACTCTAAAATGTCAACGCAAATTCATATTCTATCAGTCTCCCTACATGTGCTTCCTTTATTTAGCTCCTTTTCCTTTTTTTTTTTTTTTTCCACAGAAAATTTAGAGGGATGCTCGCTCTCCGGAGGCGACACAATTTCCTGCGTCGTACAGTCAACATGTCTCCCGATAAATTACAGTCAGACTTCACGCCCGTTCCCGGTTGTGCTACGCATGGAGAGAGATGGTAAACGTTTGGAGGAAATGCCTGTTAAACAGGTGGATGAACATCCAAAGTGAGGCCTCAGGTTTACATGAAACTCAGTTTGAAAGGAAAAAAGTCTATTATAAATATAATGCTAAGTAATTGTAAACTTCGGGAAAAGAATAGTTCTTTTCAGAATCTTCCACTTGAATTGTGAAATCAACTCATTTCACAATTTTCTCCACCTCTTATTAGGCATACGTCTGACATAAATGAACTAAAAAAGTAACAAATTGCAAAGAACTTGAAGGGAATCAAAATACAAATCTCTGAACTTTTAGCCACAAAATAAAACCCCCACACCCACAGAAAAACGCGGTGGCAGCAGCAGCAGCAGCAGCTTCAAGCACAAGTTAGTTTTCTCAAATGGATCTGGAGTTTTAGTCGAGCTGGATAAAACCATGATGTTTTGAAACGGCAGTCAGTTTTGACGTGCCGTTTGAAAGCTAAAGGAAAAAAAAAGAGGTTTTATTTTTAGCGTCACACCACAGTACAGCAGAATAAAAATGGTTTTGGGTTGTTACAGCCAGAGTGGGATCGTCTGAAGAGGGCTGTGGAAACGTGATGTCCTCTCACCCTGTCATATTTGAAGAACATGTGGACTCTACAGTGTCCTACTGAAAACCTAATCAAATAGGCTTTAGCTAAAAATGAGTTTATGGCAATTATTATTATTATTTTGTATTTCATGTCCTCCTCACCCCAGCAAGCTTGTTTGTCATTTTGCTTAAATTGTACAGAGAGGGGTTATATTATTTTTGGTGAGTGTTTTACCGTGGACGGTTTAGTTTTATGGTTGACTTCGGCTCGTCAGAGCAGAAGAAAAAGCGACGCGCTCTTTTACAACGTCGGCACAGTGACGCAGTGGTCCATTCCCATTCCAGGTTTTCTCCTCGGTCATCAAGTCACTGTTGTTATGTATCAGAAGTAAATGATCAGGAATCCTACTGAACAACGTGTGGGAAGTGGCAGCAGAATCAGGAGCTCTATCGGTTCTTTTTAATGACAGTTGTCGAGTTGAACGTGATGCTCCGTCCTCACAGAAAATGTTCCAGGGTGGGACCGTCGTCCTGTGGTCACGTCAACATCAGGTCAGTGACCGTCTCAACATGCAAAAGGCCCTGGGAGAGCCCGACTTTTAGTGTCATGACATGACGCTGACATTTAGCGACACGGCTTACAACCACCAGAAGTACATTTCTGTCCTCAGGAAAAGGACATATTTGTATGTTTTCTTCAGCATTAATATTATGTGCTTATTTTAAAACTAAAAACATACATCAGTATAGCCGTATAGGTCAGTAAATAGCGAGGGTGACCCTCTAATGCAGCCTTGAGCGGTCAGCCATATTGCCGATCTCTTAAACAGTCACTGCGATGTTGAAACTGCAACAACCCTGCCAGGATGCCTAGGTGGGCCCCATATGGGGGGAAAGGAGGGCAGACCAGATGGGTCCCATATGGGTTTGTCCGCGGGTTCCACAGTGGGCCCACATGGGTTTGCCCATGTGCATGATAGGTGATCGCCGATCACGGTCTCTTGTTGCCGATCACACAAACCGATCACCTGCTTCTCATTTCGCAGCCTGCCTGTGCAGCTGGTCTCCTCTTTCCTTCACTCTGCGCAAGCGCGCAGCAACAAATCCTAAGCGACGTCGTGTGAAACTATAACGCACTGAGTGAATGGGAAAGTTTGTTGCGGCGGAAAATTTAAGCACGTGGGTGAAGCACGTCAAAATGCATCAAGATGACGAATCTAATATGGCATAAAAACAGTGCCATACTTGACGGAGTTTGGCTACATCGAGGCTCACTGCAGTAAAAAAGACAACAGGTAAAGCAGCGCACAGCTACAACACTCACCCGGATTAGCATGACGGTCAGAAAGCTAAACAAATAACCCGCATAATTATTTAAATCTTCGAGCTGCGATGTAAGACGCTGGTTCTGCTCTCGCTGTTGAACCGCTGCTACAGGTAGTAATATTTCACAGACGGAGCTTCGCTGCTGCTCCACCTGGCAGTGACTCTTACACCGAACTTCTGCTTAAAGTTGCAGCATCTAACTTAAAAAAATAGAGTTTACATACGTATTAAAACTTTCGCTGT
>NW_006800260.1:402909-404202 GCF_000485575.1 Poecilia formosa
TACTTTATTTCAGACAAACATTTCACCTACAAGTGTAAAATAAAACACAATACCTTTCTATGAAGTACATAATCAATTACATAGAAACACACCACTCATTCAGCGAGTATAAGTCTGAAAAGGAGTATGATGAAGTGTAACTTATATAAACATACCCCTTTTTCATTCCGAATTCATCGCATTGTTTTCCAGTTCTGACAGAAAAATTAAATTACTATACTAATATTTCCTAAACCAGATGAAATACATACACACAAGTATATACATATACATACTCATCTGCATATCTACATAAATAATACACAGCTATATATATTTGCAGACACATGCACAAACCTGCACCCAATTGTCAAAATCATCCACAAAGTTGTAATTCCCAGCCAGGTTTATTCTCTTTGTTCATCCTTATACTTTTGAATAATAACCATTTTGAGTCTTTTCTTAAAATACCTTATGCTTGGACTTTGCTTTAGCGAGTTTATTCCAGATCTTCACGCCAATGACAGAAATGCACATTCTTTTCATTGTTGTTCGAGCCTTCAAAGTTCTGAAGTTGAGGTTTTCTCTATAGTCATATCCCCCCACTCTATCAGAAAATAATCTTTGAATATTTTCTGGTAATATTTTGTTTCTGACTTTATACATAAACTGTGCAGTTTGAAACTCTACCAAATCAGTGAGTTTCAGTAAATAAGAATGTATAAATAAATTGTGGGTATGACAATAAAAATCAGCTTTATGAACTAAACGAATGGCTCTTTTCTGTAGTGTGCATAATGGTTGAAGTGAAGTTCTGTAAGTGTTACCCCAAACTTCCACGCAATAACTTGGATATGGTAAAACAAGTGAACAGCACAGAATATATAGAGCAGAGGAGTTTAGATGTTTTCTAGCCTTAAAAAGAACTGCAATACTTGTTACTATTTTAGATTGGACATATTTTATATGAGGTTTCCAACAGATCTTCATTTGAATCAATACTCCTAAAAACCGGATTGCAGTTACTCTCTCCACGGTCACATTATCAATTCTTATTTGTAAATCACTTTCCCCTTTACAATTACCGAATAACATAAACTTTGTTTTATCTAAATTTAATGACAATGTGTTAATATTAAACCACTCTTTCAGTTCACATAACTTATTTCTATCCAACTGTTTACTACAATAATCTTGTTTTGCTACTCTTAAAATAGCATTAGTTATATATTGATTAATATACTATATATACACACTAGTGTACCAGTGTGTAAAGTATATTAATCAATATATAACTAATTATATATATATATA
>NW_006800260.1:404757-468301 GCF_000485575.1 Poecilia formosa
CCACACGGAAGTACACAGACAACATATAGAAAAACTAAAAAACACAAATAATCACCAAAGTAGAGAGAAACTCGCAATAAAAATAAAAAGCACAAGCAACACAAACCAAAAAACGACAATAACAAAAGATGTTCCCGTATATTTTTTTGAAAAGATGCAATTACTGTCTTCTTCACGAGATCTTCTTTGGAGCAAACTTCCCCATCCAGAGAAGTTTGCTCCTTTGGACGAATGGGGAACTCGTTCCCTCGGACAGTGGTCTCTTCATGGGTCCAGTCTTCTTGAGCTGCTGTCTTCTTCTCACCGATAAGATTGGCATAGTTTTTTCTCCATATTGTTCCACACGGAAGTACACAGACAACATATAGAAAAACTAAAAAACACAAATAATCACCAAAGTAAAGAGAAACTAGCAATAAAAATAAACGGCACAAGAAACACAAACCAAAAAAACAACAATAACAAAAGTTCCCATATCTTTTTGAGAAAACACGCGATATCTGTCTTCTTCATGATAACTTCTTTGGAGCAAACGTCCCCAGCCGCAGAAGTTTGCTCTTTGGCAAACTCGTTCCCTTGAACGGTGGTCTGGACAACGCGCTCTTCATGGCTCTCTTCATGGCTGTCGTCATGGATACAAACTTCCCCAGCCGGGGAAGGTTCAAAAAGAAAGGTGTCAAAAGCATCATACTCAGAGAAGCAAGGTTCCCCAGCCGGGGAAGCTTGCTTCTCTGTTGAGGAACGATCCTGAAGAACCTCCCCAGTCGAGGAAGGTTTGAAAAGAAAGGCGTCAAAGGCATCGTACTCAGACTCAGTTGCTCTCTTCCTTAGAGGTACTTTTGTCTGAATTGTTACCTGGAAATACTTTATCGCAAAGCTTCTTCATCCCCGTGGTAACTAAATAGCCAATGGCAAAACTCAGGTGAAAAAACATGTTATCAAATGGTCCTCCGTACTAAAAATCCTTGCAAAAGTGTTGGCATTCGAAGAGTTCAGAAACAACATGAAGTGGGGGGAGGGGGGGTTAAAGCTATTTATTAACTGATTAAGTCGTGTTTTGGATTGTTCTTAAAGTAATCAGTCACAGCTGATTAGTGGGCGCACTCACGGCTGCACAGTGAACCCATTGATTTTTTACAGCCGCTCCTCTCTCTTGCAGGTACTGCGTACCCCCGCTAAATCTTTTAGGGGTACGCAGTACCTTACCGCACCCCCTTACTTTTACCCCTAGGTACTACAGCAGCCTGCCTTTAAGTTTTGTTTTCAAAAAACACAGAGTTCTGTCACGAAATGATTCAAACCTTGTTTAAAAAAAAAAGTTAACTATTTCAACCCTTAATCTACCAAAAATTCGGCCATCCACAGGTCAGGCAAGGAGAGCGTTGATTGAAGATGAAGCCAAAAGTCAAAAGGAAAACTAACCTAACAAGTCTGAAGTCTGGCGATGAGTGGCAGGAAGAAGTCCATCACTGAAGGAAAGCTTAAACTGCACGTCGCCCACAGCACCAACAAGGCAGTAAAACACGGCGGTGGCAGCGTCATGCTTTATGTATGCTGTTCAACAGCAAGGGGCCAGGAAGCTGATCTAAATTGATGACATGAATGGAGATAAACAATAATAATTTTTTAAAAAAATGTCTGGAGCTGAGTCCACTAAAACGGTCCAAACATTTGAATATCAGAGTCCAGTCGTAGGTCAACTTGAAAATATGTGGCGAATGTTTAAAACTGCCTGAGTCAAGAGACAAAACTCGTGATCCTTCTCACTCCTTAAAGTGGTAAAAAAGCTCCAAGGAGACTAGATCTCAAAGAATAGCGCACACACATGTAGCTTACATCAGCACACCGCATCCCATGTGCGCTCGGAGTGTGGCTCGCTTTCAAAACGTAGCCCAGTTTATCGTGCAGATGGCCACAGCTGTGGCACATTGGCACACGCTGCGCTCTGCTCTGGGTGACCCTCCTCCCCTTCCCCTCGCGCGCTGGCCAGGATAAACGGTGCAGCTGTGGCGAGGCTTCGCCACACACACATCGCTCAGTCCCGTACTCTCTCTGGCTCCCCGTTCTCTCACAAACACTCACAAGCTGCTCGTCTCTGGGGACGTATCTTCATCTGTGGATTCGGAGAAAAACAAACTGCCATCAGAAAGCAACATATGGCTCGCTTCTTACGGAGCACGCCCCCTGGGACCAGGACCCACTCACTTCAGACGTCCACGGTGTCACGTTTTGCCAAATGCAGGTGTGTAAGTATTTATACAGCTGTCAGTGTTGCAGTACATCCACACAGGTTATTTAGGGGGGTTAGCAAGCTTTGGAACTGAAAGAACTGTGAGATACACTTGGCGATGCAAAGATTCTCCAAACCGCTTGTGGATGTTGGTTGCAGAGGAACAGTCTCGGTGTTGGAAGCACGACCCTGAGGGGGAAACGTTTTCTGAAGACATAGGAAAAGAAAGTTGCACCAATAAAACTCAGAGACTAAAATGAATCTGTAGAAAGCAAATGCATAAACTGGAAAAATAAAGAGTGAAAGCAGCTGGAGCAATGAACAACAGGAAGAAGAGGTGACACGAAAAAAAAATAAAGGCAAGGTAGAAAAATCACGACAAGGCTGAGGGAAGAGACAGACACCGGCGGATGTTAAGAGACACAAAGAATGAAATGGATTCATATTTAATATTCAGAAGTATAATTTCACATTCAGTTTACAAACTCCTACAAAGTTTTATGTGTTAGTGTTATTGCAGCTGAGAGATTTGGACACTGTCGCTTCCCTGAGATGTATTTTCTGATTGGCTCTGCATTTTTTTTTTTTTTTACACGGACGTAAATCTGATCTCCGAATTTACAAGCCGGAATAGATGAGTCGTGACGGTGGGTCCTTCTGCTCACGAAGAGCAAAAAGGGGTATCTGGTGGAGGATGTTCAAGAAAATGGCATTTCTTGTTCCTTCTGCCTGGAAGAAAAAAAAAAAAAAAGGATGTACCCAATGGCCACTGGTTAGATTTTTTTTTCAGTTTTCCAAACAACAACTTATGGTCAGAAAGTTTGAAATGTCTGTATTTTATTATTCTGACAAAGTCTCTGCTCTTCAGGTCACAGTCGGTAAGCACTTAAAGCAGAAACCGACTCACAAACTCCTGAGTAAAGAAAAACAAACTAAAGAGCCTCTTTTAAATAGTAAATACACTAAATTCTTGACTTACTGACCACTTAAAGCCCCTTTTCACTGCAAACCAAAGTCACCCATTCACACATATTCATGCAACTTTTAATACAGCCAGTTTTTTTTTCTTTTTTTTTCCCTAAGCCTTGCAGCTCTAATCCTTCTTTATATACAGATTCACAGACCAATGAACGCATTACCAGCAGTGGGGTCAGAGTTGGGTTTAGTCTTGCCCAAGGACACTTTGACATGTGGACAGTCAGTCTTTTGATGTCAGCTTTCTGTGGAAAGTGAACTTTCCAAAAAACAACATCTAAAATCACATTGATCAATGACTTGCGGTTAAGATGGTGGATTTTTTTTCCAGGTGAAGCCCTCTGGGGGAAAGTTGACTCTACATTATGGTATGTAATGCAGAGTGTCAGAGTTTCCTTAATGTTTTAGTTCTTCAAATAAACTTTCATAGGGAAGGTTCTTTTTAGGTCGTTTACTACCTTGCGACTGTGGTTTGATGTCTGAAGTGTTCATAAAAGGGTATTTGGTTTTATGTGGTTAATAGTAAAGTTGAATATGATCAATTCAATCCCAGAGGTAGTAAGGTTCAATCCGTAACGTCCAGTCCACTCTACTTCCACTTGACCAAGATGTCTTAATGTCCCACTAGAACTATTTGTTTGTCTAAAAGGAACACCAAGGATACAGAATTTTTTATTACTATTCAAGTGAAAAGAATTATTTTTCCCCTTTTTTTTGAGTTATTTTCTTTTTTGCCACTTCACAAACCGGCAAATAATTGGCTGCGGTGAAGTTGCTTGTTCAGCAAAGCCAAACATAATACGGCGCCTCCAAGCAATGTCCAAGCGGCTCATGTTCACTGACCTGGAAAGGTGTATCACATCCTTAAAGCAGGTCAAAAATGCTGCAGTCAGGAAGCACAATGGTTATTTAGTTAATCGGTATTTTTTCAAGCAAAGCGAAAAGATACGGATGAAGAAAACAAGACGAGCCAGACAGAAGTGCTATCAATAGCTATCATCTGTTGTAATGCTAATTAGAGGCTATTTTATGTGTTTTACTTTCTTTGATTTGTATCACAAAACAAATAGTTTCTACAGCAACACTTCAAGATCAGCACATTTAGCAGAGATTGAACAATAATCAGGGGTTTCCTCGATTAAGAAGTAAAACTACTCTTAGCTGGTTAGCGTCTGTTTACCGTTAGCTAAACACCAACTTCATAAAACCATGGCATGTGGATCAAACAATAGGATAGCTCACATAAAGCAATAGGAGGAGATAAAACCCAGTGAAATAATTTTACTTGGTAACAGAGACAGTCAATGCCGATCTAGGCTGGTATTTCTATAGATAATAAGCTAGTCTGTTGTAGCAGCGGCCTCCAGCTCTTGCCCCAACATCCAGCCTTATTTTGGGCGTTTTTCTGTTGTCTGTTATACAGGAACGGGTCACTGACAGGATTCTGCCAGCGCTTGAGGGGTTTGTGCAACCATTCATTATCAGGTCTGCTTTAGCAGGTTTGGGGACTACCTGAGTTAAAGCCGTGCAGCTTTGCACATCAAGCATCAGGCCGCAGCTACAGTCGTCGTGACCTTATCGCACAGTTGCAGAAATAATTAATTTAATAGGGTTTAGCTTAGACTATTCTCATAATGTCAGAATTTGGTTTGAGTTTGGTTTTGAGTCAGGACATTGCACTCTTGAATTTCAATATGGTTTTGTTCACACTCTTTGCTTCATGACTGTAATTTCTATTCTTGTTTCTGTGTTGTGTTTACTTGTTCAGCCAATCAGTCCTATTAGCCTCCCCCACTCACTCCCCCACACGCCTCCATCTAGGTTACTTCTCAGCTCTTCCCACTCTGTAATTATTCCCACTTGGTCTTCATTCCTGCAATTATTCTTCCTACTATAGATAAATACCCCTCAGTTTATTAGATTGTTCTACTTTGCTTCAAACTCGTCGTCCTCCAGCCCACCTTAAGCTCACCAAATAATCACGGAGGTTTGGATTCGAAGGAGAGAGCAGAGTTCGCTGCCCAGAAATAAAATTCAGAACCACATTCACACTTTCAGCATGAACTAATTCAGATTTGTTCAGAGGAGACGTTCACATGCTAAATGTGAATTTGGACTTTTTATATTTGGTTATGTGGTGAGCTTTTTTTTTTTTTTTTTGGAGTTAAATTATTATTTTTAAATCTCCAGCTAAAATAAAGAGAAAGATGCTTGGATTGGAAAGTGAAAAATTCAATTAGTCAGTGATTTACTCACATGATTAGTTTCACTGAAATATTGTTTTGTTTCTAACAATGCTTGGTGACAGTGATGCAGAGGACAGACAAACATTTCATAAATTTTGCTCAAACAAATATGTCTTGTTCATTACTTTTTATCTGCTGCTGTTTAGGTCAAACTTAGCACAATAAATAGACTCAGTTCAGGAATCTTAACTTGATTTTCTAACAGTTAAATATTCTCATAATTTTCAGCATATTGTTGATTTTTTTTCTCTTCAGACTGAGTTTGGTATAATTGTCCAGATTCTAATTAAAAACAAGTGTGATGAGAATAATGGCTGCTATCATCACAGCTTGATGCTAATATTACAATTATAGGGCAATTTTCCAGTGTCCGCCATTGTTGAGTACTTTGCACGTTCAATAAATATTATAAAATACCAAGCTACATTTTACAAGCAACCACAACAGATGTTTTGGTTTTTCAATATTAGTTTGCATAGTTTATGTTCTGCCCAATAATTTGGACCCGATTCTGAAACATCTACGCCAACATGAACATTTTCCCAAAAACAAGTTGAACTCAGCTAAAGATTTCTGCTCCTCTTCTACCCCACAAACATCGATGAGGTCACGTTGGCTGTAAGGTGACAATAATTATAATAATAATAATAATAATTTATCCTGAAAACGCCAGTGGCATTTTCCTCTTTAATCTCTTCACTTTGCATCAGTTAAGACAGAAATAAACCCCATGCCACTGTGTCATGTAGTTTTATGTTTTCCATGAAAATAAGACAAAATAAAGTTCAGTTTGTTGCAGACTATCATTAATAGTCTGGGTCTGTGCCGATCCTTTAGCGCTTCATCGGTTACGGCACTGAAGTGATGGCGCTTTGGCTGAAGGTTGGTTTGCATATATTTAAAATCTTGACCAAACTCCACACGCCTCATTTGGATAAATATCCATCGACTTAATGCTTGTGGTATAACAACAATTGAACTGTAACTAGATATTTACTTTGTAAAAGGTACACAACCTTTTTTTTATTATTATTTTTTGCTCATTGGCCGACGTTAAATCACATTAAAGCTGTCGTGCTTCAGGTCAGTTATTTTTACTAAAATGATTTCAATTTGCTAAATGCCAGAATAATGAGAGAGTTTTGCTGAATCTTTTCTGTTTTTTTATTTATTTATTTTTTTTATTCAGAATTTTACTTGGATTTTTATAGAACAGGGTGTGATTTGATTTTTTGGTATTAACAAGCTTGATGCTATTTTGGCTTATTTCTTCTGACTGAAGAAATAAGCCAAAATATTTCTTCATCTTGTTTTCCATAGGACTGAAATCAAGGTTTTGTGATGGCCACTCCAAAGCACTGATTTTTTTCATGTATGTCTCTGTATGATTAGAATAATTGCACATTTGGGCTCATGTTTGTTTGTTTTTTTTATACAGATATTGCCACGGCATATTGGAGAATTGAGAAAACACGATCAAAAGGCGAAAACTGTCCATTTTCTGTCACTGACTCCGGCTAATGCTCTGCTTTAGTTGCTACAGAATCTGTGCTTGCTGTTTTCAAAGTGAATCTGGATCACTGCTGTGGTGTGAAGCCTACATATTGCGTTTCATCCGACATGAAAAATTTAGAGCATGTTATATCACCATTCAGCCCACAGAGACGGGGAATTTCTGAGCAAACTCACTTTTTTGTTTCATAACACACATATAATTCTCGTTATTATCTCTCCTAAGTCACTCACTGAGGAAACATACAAATGTGTGTGTTTTTTTTTTTTACATTATTACTACACATACATAGAAACATAAAAGCACACAAAGTCACAGTTGAAGCAAAGGATTGAGAAAAAAATTAAAAGCCCTCTCCTGTAACGTCTCTTTTCTCATCTGGTTTTGCGTTTTATGTCAAACTAACAGATGATACTAATAGGAGGCGTAAACTCAAAGACCATCTCCTTCCTCGCACAGACATCTCGGCACATGATATATTCCCACCTGGTGGAGAAACCAATGAGGAAAAGTGAAGGGATGATACTCTCTTATCTGACTTCTGAAGACCTTCCCCCTCCCTGCGCTCCCTCTTGCCTTTCTACTTCCTCCTACTCGCCTGATTTGATCTGCACAGTGGTGGAGCGGAGAAATAAAGGCAGAGGTATGCGCTTTTCTGTGTTAACAATGTGTGCAAAAGTTTTCCAACAAACCCACCAGTACTCAGTAAATCCCCTCGACGATGTTCTTAGATGAAGCCCGTTTGCTTTACGGACTTCTTTCTCTTTCACGAGATGTTAACATGAGTTCAGTCTATGTTTGCACTAAAACCAACTCTATTCATCATGTGTTACAGTGCGCACTGCTATGTGTGAAAAGAATATTTTTCGGCCTAAATGAAATACAAGCTGTTTTGTTTTAAGCTCAACGTTTGTTGCAACTAGTATTACACTCTAGTGATGGGAATTCTGTCTCTTTTCAGAGATCCAGCTTCTGCAGCCCCATTTTTTAACATAACTTGGCAAACAGGGATGTTTTATATCATAAGTCCTTTCACATTCAACGTTTCCTAAATTAAAGCCTCATAGTTCCTTAATTTTTACCCATTTGTTCTTTTACGAAAGACGTTCTTCCGTTTTTATAACACTTTAAGCAAATTTAAATTTTTAACAAAAACAAAATCTGCCAGACAGACCGATAATAAGTACGTAATATCTTTAATCTTCTGTTTTACAGGTGTTAGTTATGTTCATAGGTTTTTGCAACCCACAAATAGAACTTCCTTCTTCACAAAATGTAAGCAGAAATGGAGTAGCATCAGATTTTTAGCAAATGTAGGATTTCTCACATTTGCTTTGGTTGTATTTACCCACAATGCCCTGCGCCATAGTTCACTTCCTGCTTTTGGAGCGGTCTCCGGTCCGTTTGTATCCACGTATGCATCCAAACTGCATCAGAGTTCACTTTAGTCAAACCGAGACGAAGATTACCAGGTGGATCAGAGTTCGATTGCACACGCACACCTTTCCCAAACGAAGCTATGGACTACAAATTGATTAAATTGGATTATGCACCCTTAAAAGCCTAAAATAACAAACATGCACCTCATGCGTTGTGTGTATTTTTGGTTATAGAGAATGATTTTGACATTTGTTGAAAAGGCGGTGTGAGTTCTCTTTTTTTTTTTCGTCTTCTTTTAAAAAAGGGCAAAGACGGTGGGGTGGCGCTAACACAAAGGCAAGCACGGCTGCATGAAGGCTTTTCACACACGAGACAGAACGTACTATAACAGCAGCAGGAATTCAGAATATCATGAGGATTTACACAGCGATTTGACAGGAGGCGATGAAGAGAATCCTAATAATCCTGTCAAGAGACATGATGGGAGGCAGCCACTAATAAATGAGCTATAACAACAGAAAGAAGTGTCTGCTAACTGAGCAACAGTGGAACTAAGACTGGTAGGTTGTGTGTCAATTGCTGTAACTTTCACGTTTTGGTGAAACGCGGTGAGCATTTTGACCGTGGTAATCAGAGAAATTAGTTTTCTGTGCTAACTATGTTTCAAACATTTTCCTGGATCATGTAACTCTTTCATGCATAGCGGTCACTACAGTGGACAGCTGTCTAAAAGCCATTTTCTTGTGCTTCTTGTGAATTTTTATGTTGTAAATGCCACTGAAGTGGACACTAATGCATCATAAAATACACTATCAACTACTGGCCATAAGCTGCAATTGCAAGAAATTATTTTTTGTTAAATCCAACATGGCCGACAGACAGAAAAGCATGCCGACCAACCTGGTCCCTCCTTCTACTATAGACGACTCTTTCAGGTTAAAAAAAATATTGTGACACCAGATAAGCCCCAAAGAACCACTGATGTATTTTTCAAATAACAATTTTGTATTTGGAGAAAATTAGAATTGACCACCTAAAAAAAATGAAATAAAATTTTAAAAAAATCCTACCTTTTTTTATGCCTTAAGAAAAAAAAAAAATTGGAAAAAAATCCTGACACAAAGGATCATAATTCATGCATGAAAGGGTTAAATGACTAACTTATTACAGATACAACAGCTGTATATTAAAATAAACAGTGATTGACAGCAATCTACTGGATAATGCGTCAGTAAGATGCATCTTTCACCACAGATCAACCACAGAGCTGTTTTTTATTTTATTTTCCCAGCTAATGTATCACCCCTTCGCCAGTTAGTACCCCCACTTTGCAGCCACGTTTTTGCATTTTGTCGCTCCCCACTTAGTGTTTATTCCAAAGATAACAAGACAGATTGTTTACATCTGCAAGTATGCATGAATTATGTACAGACTACATGTGTAACAGGGATGTGTGGAGCAGCCAAAGCTAAAACTGGAGCTGACACTGAGGAGATAGTGTTCTGTTTGTAGTCTGCTAGTGTAAACACCTAGTTTTTGTTTTTTTTTTCATTTAATTTTTTTTTAAATCCATGACAACTAACAGTCTCATGAAGCGTGTCCCCGGTTAAAGTCACAAAAAAGGACATGAGTCATTTTTTTTTTTTTTTTTTTTTTTTTTTAATAAGCTGTAAAGAATCAGGGTTTGATTTAGACCTGCACTCTACAGATTTGTGACTTGTCCTGACTCATGCTGAAGGTCTGGGACTCAAGTCTCATGAATAACATGGTTGTCATGTAATCTGGGGTGAAAGTCAGCCAGTGAGTCAACCACAGACCACAGTGTTGTCAGTTCTGTCGCAAGAAGAAGAAAAAGAGTGTTTTATTTATTAACCGGGGAGATTAGCTGACTGCAGGCGAATGCAGCTTCATAGCAGTGAGTTTCTGTTTGTGTTGTTTCAAAAGAAAGTTCAGTTTTCATATATTTTTCTACATCGTGCTGTAAATCTAGCTCAACTCATTATTTGTTTCCTCTTTTAAATTGCTTTCAAAAACGTATATACTGTTTAGAACTGATAACAGATTTAAACGTACTGAACGCATGATTTTCAGAAAACAAACATTATTAAAAAGCATAATGTTTTTTTAAGAAAATAAATGCACACGTGTAGCTATGTTGGTAATTACAGAATGAGACACAGTTATTTTTCAGAGTAATTCACACTTTAATGTGCTGAAGTAAATGTTCTGAAATTTATTTTTGTTCAGTGTTAAACAAGGCCAAACCTCAAAACAATCAATCAGTTAAATTTTATTTGTGTATTGCCTTTCAGTAACAAGGCATTGATTATGATTCAAAAGCGTCTCTAACCCGGTGGGGGTTTAGTCTGAATTTAAAGGCTCTCAGCGTTTCAGCTGTTTTGCAGTTTTCTGGAAGTTTGTTTCAGATTTGTGTTGCATGGAAGCTGAGTGCTGCTCCTCTCCATGTTTGGTTCTTGTTCTGGGGATGCAGAGCAGAACCAGAAGACATGAGAGTTCTGGAAGGTTGCTATGACAACAGCAGATCTTTGAAGCATTGTGGTGCTAAGCCGTTCACTTTTATGAACTAGTAACAGTGCGTTACAGTGGGTAATCTACCCGACCAAACCTTTTTGAAGTATTTTTTCAAGCATTACAAACTCTTGCATGATGGTATATTTATTACTTATGTAGTCCTGTTTATCATTTGCACAAGTGTCAAACTCAAGGCCTGAGGGCCAAATCTGGCCCGTTGCAGCTTTTTATGTGGCCCTCTAGACTACAAATTACTACAATAAGTCCCTCCAGTTTCTCACAAACCCTCAAAATTCACACAAAGTCAACAGATCCCCACATTTTTTCTGATTTTACCGTCAAAAACTTTGGGTTTAACTGACTGCTGCCTTAGCCTTACTTGATATCAAGTTATAGTCTGAGATGGATATGGAAAGTGATAAAAAAGTCACATTTAATATCATACATTAGCACAAAAAACATAAAAATCCTTTATAAATATTTCTAAATTAACAAGGTTTCCCCCAGAAAACCTGCTAAGCCCGGTGGTTGGGTGCTAAGGCAGTCATCCATCCAGCAGCCCGTCGTGTTTTTGAGTTAAAAAATGTTTAAAGTTGACAGGAAATTTGAAAATATTACTTGATTAGCATTTGTTATTAAAAGATTGGGAGATTAATACCTTAACACCAATTATAAAGTCTTAAAAAATGCAAACATTTTAAAAGGACTTAAAAAAAAAAGAAAAAAAAAAAAGCAAAGCTTAGCCTGGTGGGGGCACAAGAAAAGCCTGGTGGCCCACCAGGCTGATCATACACTGAGGGAAACTCTGTTTAGCATCACAAAATATGTGATTTTGATTGCAAAAAGCCACAAAAACAATCACAAAATCCTGGTGGGAGATCTGTTTATTAATATTTTAACAATTTAATGGATTTTATCAATACATTCTGTCACAACAGGTCCTTTAATAGCATTCAGATTTTTGATATGGCCCAAAATGAAACTGAGTTCGACACCCCTGATTTACAGCAAGTACTACATACTACAAAACACTATGGCGTCATCAGCCAACCTTCTGAAAAATGTTCTAAACACTCGCACATACATCCTTTAAAAGTTACACATTTCTATTAAGCGCAGGTTATTACCTCCAGAACAACTCAGTGTAAACTTTAACTATACAACAGTAATACTGTTTATGACATGATTGTGTGGTAATGTTTGTCCACAGAAGGACGACTGAGTCGTTGTCTCCAGGGTTACTTTCCACACTGATGACTCAAACTCACAAGCTGATCTCCCAGAAGTCATTTCCTTGCTTTGCATAAACCAATAATGTAATGGAGGGAACGTAATTCCCCAATGAACATTGCACATGAATAATTTAAAACAATACAGATGAAACGCATCTCAAAGTATTAAAGTCTTTCCAATCGAAGTCCATAAAAGAATGTAATCACAACGCATTAATGTAATGTTGCAAAATCCCCTTTACAATAAGTTGCTTGCAGTTGCATGTATATCGCTTCGATCTAATAAGAGCTCAGTCTGTGCATGTTTTATGTATTTCTGATGGATGGGAGCTGGTTAGTGAAGTCAATTCGCGATGAACAGATCTCCAGCTTAAGTTTCACCTTTCTGTGAAGTTCAATGATGATCTCATGCTTTTGTGTTTTGTTTTTTTCAAGCCAGCTCTCTTTCACATTGTAAACAATATTAGGTGATTTTATATTGGATCTTTTTTTCTTAGTAGTTTGGAGGAATGTGAACAGGGCAAGGAATTCAGTGATTTATCTGAATAATGAATTTTTGTCTTTTTTTTTCATTGATCTTGACTTGATAAGTGTGTGTGTGTATATATATATATATATATATATATATATATATATTGTGTGTGTGTTCTGGTTGTGCCAGAATGTATTGATAAAGCCCATTAAACTGTTAAAATATTAGTAAATAGCTTTTGTTTCAGCTTTAAATAAGTGTTTCTTAAAATGAAATGATACTGAACATCTTTTCACATTGATCAATCCTCCAGGATTGTGTGATGGTTTTTGTGATTTTTTTTTGTTTTGTTTTTGTTTTTTGCAATCCAAATCACAGATTTTGTGGCGCTAATTTATAAATATTTGTAAGAAATTTTTTTTTACAATCTTTGCATTAATGTAGTTTTTTATTAATCACCTTATCAAATTGATCAAAAACCCAATGTCATTGATCAATTTTGAGAAAAATCTGTAGTAAAATCAGGAGAAAAAAAATTGTGGAGATCTGTTTGTGTGAATTTTGCAGATTTTTAAAAAACCCCAGGGACTTATTGATGTAATCTGGAGTCTTGGGGGCCACATAAAAAGCTACAGCGGGCCAGATTTGGCCCCCAGGCCTCGAGTTTGACACATGTGGCTTAGCTAAATGAGACGGATTACTCCACCAGACCCAATGAATGGATGAAGTCCTGATAAGGTCGCTAAATTCTGAATTGTGGGTAAAGGTGGCGTCGTTTTGACATTTAACAACTTTCGACACCACAGGCGAAAGGTGACCCCAACAAAAATATCATCCTGGTGCAGGGGGAAAGTGTGTGTTAGGGATGTGCATGTACGGTAGATAACATTATGAAATGGCTCAGCGTGGTATTTGCAACTGCAGCTGCTATCTGCCAAGGCTGGCACAGCGGAGTGCATGCCTCAGGTCAAATGTCAATTTGTGGGTAGGTGTTTTAAATACAATGTCCACCTCAGAAATATGGTGCAAATGTACTCGGCGCATCTTAATAAATTAAAATATTGACTAAAAGTGCAATATTTGTTGGCAGTCACCTCAGAAAACGAAACTCATGCATTATATAGGATCAACGATTATGTCTCACAGATGAGGGAAAATCCAAAATCCAGTGTCTCATAAAATTAGAATACTATATATATATAAAAAAGTAATTATTGGAAACACACTCCAATCAGCTAATTAACTCAGAACAGCTGCAAAGGTTTTCTGAGCCTTTAAACTGTCAGTAGGACACACATTCCCAGGGAATGTGTGTGTTCTAAGTCATTGATGAAGAAGCATGTTAACAGAAAATTGAGAGGAAGGAAGAAGTGTGTTAGGCAAAGGTACACCAGCAACGGGGAGAACCGAAGCTTTGGGAGGACTGTCGAGCAAAATCCAGAAAAAGGCTTCAAATGCCCCGTGTCTCCTGAACCAGAGACAGCAGAACCGGACTGAACTATTTCACTGACTGATAATAAATAGTACTGACATGACACGGTCGTAAACATGACATAATGAAGACGAAGGAGTCTTTATGAAGGTTTATGACTATTGTCATGAAGCGTTGTTCAGCAAATAATGACACTTTTAATGGAAATTTGCATTAAAAGTTCATGAAAAGTGACAACGTTGCATCTTTTCACAAATAATGACACTTTAACGCAAAATTGACACTTTTAATGCAACTCTTAGAGCAACTTTGCATTAAAAGTGTCATTATTTACCAAATGACACCTCATGACAACAGTCGTAGACATTCATAAAGACACCTGCATGTTTATCACATCAGTGTTATGCACATCTCTTGAAAAAAAAAAAAAAAAAAAAAATCTGAAACGAACTGTTCAGTACGAACCGGCACAATACTGGATATGATAATGTGGCAATTTGAGGCAAATTGTTCCACAATAAACAAAGTGTAAAGAGCAAAGTAACTCATTTGTGTCAGTGAAATGTACAAAGCAAATGTGTTGATTGGAAGCTGCCTAAGAACTAAGATGCTAAAAATAATAGCAGGAAATAAAGAAATAAAAGTTAAGGCTGTCTTAATCTACGTCGATCACTCTAATCAAGACCCACGAACAAAACAGTCATAAATTAAAGTCAAGAGACTTTGTCAAAGACAAAACAAACTACTGCCAACATTTGTGCCGGCCACCACAGCCGTACACCATTCTCATTGAAAATAATCAGCTTCCACAAGCCCCACATTACCTCTAAAACACGAGACCCAAAAAACTAGCAGAGCTTTATTGGAAATCATTAGACATTTTAACCTGCATGAATTATGATCCTTTGTGTCAGGATGTTTTTTTTTCCAATTTTTTATTTTATTTTATTTTCTTAAGGCATAAAAAAGGTAGGAAAAAAATTTGTAAAAAAAATAAATAATTTTTTTTTAGGTGATCAATTGTAATTTTCTCCAAATACAAAGTTGTTACAGTAGTATTGTTCTTTAGGGGTTATCTGATATCACAATATCTTTTTTTTACCTGCAAGAGTCGTCTACAGTAGAAGGAGGGACCGGGTCGGTCGGCCATATTGGATTTAACAAAAAATAATTTCTTTCATTTGCAGCTGATGGCCAGTAGTTGATGGTGTATTTTATGATGCATTAGTGTCCACTTCAGTGGCATTTATAACATAAAAATCCACAAGAAGCACAAGAAAATGGCTTTTAGACAGCTGTCCACTGTAGTGACCGCTATGCATGAAAGGATTAGGCAGTAGAAGTATCCAGTTAGATCCTGAGCTAGAATGCTGGCAAATGTCTCTCGTCTTTTCCATAAACATTTTTCTGTCCAATGTATTCAGCCCATCATCACCAGGCCTCCGTGTGACCAGCTGAGTTTGTGCACGTTGGGCACATCCTGTGGGAGCCGGCGGAGGTCGTGTCTGGAAGGGGGACTGTACATCAGCTGGATGCTAATCGGCCGACTCACCTTCACAAAGCTCCCCGCTGGGATGGGCGAGGGGACTCGCGAAGGGGAAAGACGGAAAAATATCCGACTGTGAGTGATTAGGTTAATGAAATAGAAACAATGGAGTTAAAGGACAAGGAAAGGTGGCCCCGAGGTAAATAGGTTTAGAGGAGAACCGGACCAATTGCTGAGACGGTTTCAGAGGAGAGCATCGGGAAGCGCAGATTGGCAGAGAAGAAATGAGAGCCGGGATGTGCTGTCAGTCGGTGAAAGAAATGTCCTTTTGGTTTCTATAAACTGCTGGGAGGTTAATGACTAAAGTGCTGTCACACAAAAGTTTTAAAGCTGCCTGCTTTTTACTCACTGCCTGTATAGTAACGTCTCCAACAAAGCCTCTTTTAAAGCTTTTCGGATCAGAAACAGCAAAGTCTCAAAGGTCTGCAAGCATTGGCAAGCACAAAATGTAAGTGTGGAGTTAATTTGTAATCGATAACCTATATTGCTAAAACTCTGAAAGTTATAGCACACACACAAAAAAAAAATCAGAAAATGACAACCTTTATTTTAATTTTACAAGACATCTTTACTCCCCTGCTATTAGGCGAGAAGGATGGCAGCAGCGTCCCTTGAGTTTGTTTTTCCACCTACAATTTCAAAAAGATTATTTTGCTTTACATGTGAGCTGATTTTAAAGGTATAGTTGCAGTTTCCAAAGAAAACAAGTGTGAATAGATTTTCTACTAGTCAGAAGCGTCACGTATCCGATTTAACGGGGAACATATGAAATGTCGTCGATGATCTTGAAGATTTCAATCCAAGTTCTGCTGGAAAAACAGCAAAAAAAGAAAAGCATCAGATAGCCGCCTGAATAATGCGAAGGAATTGTTTTGTGAAGAGTTTGGGGAATAAAAAGCTAAACGTGCCAGGTGTATAAAGACATGGAATAAAATACCAAAGAAATGAAGTGTTTCCTTTGTGGGAGTAAATAAAGAAACTTAAAGACAAAGGTTAATCTTTCTCTTATTACAGAAACAGATTCTCATTCTTTGAACTTTCCATTACAGTTGTTATGATGTCTTGTGCTTTTCACGGAAAATAAATTTACACCCTAAGCGACTTGGTTTTGATGATCAAATATAGAAAACTTAAAAAATAGAAGACATATTTCGGTTTCAAGACTTTCTTTGAGGAAACTAATAAATCTCAATGCAGCGAATCTCATGATTATTTTTCCTTTTTCAGGGAGGAGCTTTATCAGACAGAGCAGTTATAACGTCACTTAGCTGCCATCAACACTTCTATATGAAGGACTGCAGAGGATTTTCTTCCTGCTCCCAGGTAAGAAGTATATCCAGGTCAGGGGTGTCAAACTCATTTTCATTTTGGGACAAATCAAGATCATAAACGCTCTTAAAGGGCCGGTTCTGCCAGAATGTATCAATAAAACCTGTTCACAAACTCTTAAGATATCAATGACTTCTTAGAAATTAAATATTATTGAACATCTTTTCAGTCCCCCCAGGATTTCGTGATACACAAACACTTAGATTTTTTTTTGCAATAAGAATCTAAGCGTTTTTTGGCACAAATTTGGAAATATTTGCCCTCATTTATTTTTGGCAAATGTGGCTTTTTATTACTTGCTGTATAGATTATGGACTATAATGTGACATCAGTTAAGGTTGAGGCAGCTGTTTAGTACAAGTAAGAAAGGTTTTGATGATTTTTTAGAAAAATCTGCAATAAACTCCTAATTTAAAAAAAAGTGCGGGGATTTGTTGATTTTGCGTGAATTTCCACGATAATTCTCAAGATACTGGAGGGACTGGTTGATACAATTTGGCAGGAAACAGATAAAAACTGCACTGATTTGACTGATAACATAATATTTAACCACACTTAGTGTTTAGTGTAGAATCTCGAGGGCCACATAAAAAGACGCGACGGGCCGGATTTGGCCCACGGGCCTTGAGTTTGACACGTGTTGATCGAGGCGATCTACTGCTGACATGTGAGACGGTAAACATGAAGCGGCTGAAGTCCACAGTATTTATTATTCATCTCTACGGAGGACTTTCACTCCTTCCACCAGGACAAGAAAAACGTCTGACTCCCCATTTATATTCCAGGGTCTCGGTTTGCTCTCAACAACACAAACATTCCCCTCGTTTCTCTTGTTCAACCTTGTAATTTTTTTCATGGCGGATAAAAGCTTTCCACAAGGCGCCCAGAAAAGGACACCTCTGTTTAAATCCTGTTGTAGGCGACGATGAGGTGTGTTTGATTGCCGGTGTTGTCAGTTTCCTGCAGCCTCGGAGCGGCGTTGAAATTGGGCCGCTGACCGAGACGGCGGCATTTCTCCAGATGTGCCGTTGTCCTCCAATTGGGTGATATGAGACGCCGCAGGACAAGCATGAAACCAGTTCTTCATTTTTCTCTGCCGGCTAATTTTTATTTTCGGCTATTGTTCTGAAGAGGAGAAAACAGAAAAGAAAAAAGTAAAAATAGAAAACCTCTTCAAGAACAGTGATTTAATAAAGTTGCTGATGAGAACCTCTTTGCTCCTCCTCACCTTTACATTTTGAACTTGGAAACTACTAGTAGACCTGCTTGATAAAGATGATTTAGCTGCTCATATGTAGTGAGTTGGATTTTTCAAGTTACTGGATAAAATACCTTTTTATCTGCTATGATAATATGTGTTAAAGGGTCTTTTCCAACCATTTTATAACTCAATCAAGTAACAGTTGTTATAAAAATCCTACATATATCAAATATGACTTAAGAGAGATTTGACTGCGTGATTTAATAACATCATAAAACGATGAAAAGTCGATTTTGCAACCGCCAAAAGCCCCAGGTGTTTGCCTTTTCTTTCAGAAATCTTTGCCCCGCTTTTGCTTTTTAACTCATGCACTCCAGTTATGGATATGCCATTTGTATTTTGTAGCCACCGGCAGCAAGATTTTAATCCAGTACCCATAATGTAGAAGTGATCGGATTCAGATTAGAGGTCCGAGAGATCATTTACTGGGAGGTTTGAAAGAAATGTCTTTCTGTCTGTTCCTTAATGGGAAGCACTACATCTTCTGAAACTTTTGAAGCAAACGGTAAAGAGCCCTAATGAGGAGCAAACTGACTTCCTTTTGTTGTTTTCATTCATTTGAATAAAGGAAGAACTTAACATGCAGAAACTCCTTTCTGTTACCTTTGATTATCTTTCACATCAGATTGAGTTTGCTCCTATGAAACATTTAGTGCGTACCAATAAGGTTGGGAATCTCTGTTGTAGTAAATATTATGACTCCAAGTGTAAAAAAATATGTTTTCCAGGCAGAATGTAAACATGTTTAAGCCACAGAAGCAACGAAATTTCTCTCTCTCTGCACCCACCAGCTCCTTCCATCACAGCAAGAGGGAAAAAAAAGGACAACAGAAGGAAAACTACTGGAATAGAAAAAGTGAAAAAAAAAAAAAAAAACCTCAGCAAACTCAGTGATTCACCTCTGAGTTAGAGGAGTCCTGACCCACAATCCCCAAGCCCACATAAACCAACTCCATCACTCATAAACACTTTTCCAGTGCCTTTTGAGCCGACAGAAAAAAAAAATTATCACGCGTTCAAAGAGTGTTGAGGATTGGCTTCGAGAGGTCAGAGGTCACGGCTTCCTACTAATGCCAGAGATGAAGCTAATGATAGGAAAATATATATATATTTTTTTAGGCTAAGAAAGGGATGGCAAAGCTAAGATTTTTCTTTCTTCTTCCTCCAAATATTTTTCTTTGCTTATTTGTCTTAGAGACTGAACGCGGGGCATAAAGTAAACTAACACCAGTCCACCCCCAAGCAACCTCTCAGTGCACCATCAAGAAAGTGTGAAATATAATTGGACACCTGCACCCAAGAAGCACCAAAAATAACTCTGTGTGTTTACACCAGATTTAGGAGGGGGGGCCGAGTAGTCGCAGCCAGAATATCACTGTTAGCCTTTGTTAGACTGTTTGGCTGTTCATTACTCATTACTCCTCTTCCACAGCGCAGGAATACGAATGCAGCCATTCCTGCTTCCTGAAAGCTGGAAGGAATTTCAAGTGTTTTTTTTTTTGTTGTTTTTTTTTGTTTTGTTTTTTTTTTCTTTTGTAAAGAGTGATATCAGTGGAAACTTCTAAAAGGCCCAAGATGAATCACTTCCAGACTTTTTCCACCTTTAACGTGAAATATATCTGGAAAAACCCACAAATGTGTTCGATCAAAACTTTAATCAATATAAAGGTGCGACATGGTTTTCTGTCCCCTAAGGAACAGGTGCTGTCCCTGAATAAACTTGTATTTATTCTATAAATATATGAATATCTTTTGCACTCATCCACTTATCTGGGGGCTCAAACTTGGTTTATCAGTTCATTAATCTAAGTGTTTTTTTTTTCTCTCTCTTTCTCTTTCTGCCTGAGGTCACCTGGTCATGTGTTGCCATGGAAACGTGCCCAGGAGCAGGACTGACAAGAAACTAGTTTGTTCAATCAGAGTCAGTTGGAGAAAACAAAAACAAAAACCGCACATGAGCTGACAGGAAGAGAGATGACCTGGATTGTGTCTATGGATTTTTTTTGCTTGGTTTTGAACTTACGCTGTTTGAGTAAAATGTGTTTATGTTTCTAGAAATTTAGTCTAACTGTGACTAACTGTGTAAGACCTGCTGGGTCTGAAAATGTTTCTTCCTTTGCTTGTTGAGTCAGTCACCCTCTGCTGTTAAAGGTGTAAGAAGAATCATTTTTGAAATATACATTAAAAAAATTTAGAGTCTGCCACCTTGGATCCTGTGCAAATTTTTCTTTTGCTGCGTTTAAATACCAACTATAATCTGAAGTCTGTCAAAAACACACATTTGCAAAAGAAATGCAAGAAATATTGTTGAAATACATGTTGATTTAATTCCGACAACCATACACAGCTCTTTGTCTATTTTGTCATCATTTTTGTTGTTTTGCTCCTAAGTTATTAAATAAAACTGGAATAGTCACAAATTAGCACAATGAGAAAAAAAAGGCAGAATATTAATATTTTGAGAAAAATATACATAAATATGGACTTACTTTCTGTGTCTTAATAATACTACAAAATAAATAAATAAATAAAAAAAGTTTGACCAAATCAAGAAAGAGTTGAAACATTTCCTCTAGTTGCTCTGGACTCAGCCAAGGTGCGCTGCTTTTCACCCTCCCATCTTTTTTTTTGTTGTCCTTTTGTGTCCTTTTTTCTTTCATTTTTGATTTTAGACGACATGTAATTATCTCCTAAGTGAACCATGAATTTTAATGACTGCTGCCAGTGAACGGAAATATGGAGAAGCAGCAAATCTCTTAAGAACTGAATCATTTAAAAACGGAGTGGATAAAGGAGCAGCTTTGTTTGTCCGTGTGCCCACTTCTATTTACAGTTCGGCCCAATCAATAGTTGCTCCGGGCCGTGAAAACCTCACTGAACCAGATCTACATCTCCACCTCTTACCCCTGGGGACCCGGCGAATGCTCTCGGCACACAATTAAAATTTCACACTTGATTGCGTTTCACGGACTGTCACTATTGTTAAATGAATAGCATTAAAGTTTAAAGGTATACATAAAGTTAAGGATACCAGAAATGTTCAGGAGAAAGAATTACTTATTTCCTAAAAGTACAAATATGAAGAGAAAATGACTTTCCTGCCCCACTATTGGTTAGATCCTAAAGAATTTTGTATTTTCAGAACATGAATTCACTCCGACATCTTAAAAATCTGTACTTTTGGATAAAGTATACATACGGACATTACATTGATTAGTTACGTCAATCTACATCAACTATTTACCTGAACATACTAAATGACCAAGGTTATCCCATCAATGGATTTCTTCGTCCCTCATGGGACGAGCGTAACTCTGGATGTCAATGTCACGATTCATCGGGCTCAAATTGAGAAAGCGTGGTTCAGGGAGCTTGAGATTATCATTCATCTGTGGACTAGTTAAAATTTACAAGGAACATCCGCAATCAATACCGTCAACAGGAACAGATGGATTCTGTATCTTTGGAGCAGCAACAGCTGAGGAAAGCCATAAACCGCCTTGATTCACGTCACTTTGTGCCTTCGCTGAGCAAACTTTACTCTGGGGATGGATTATAATTTGGTTCTGTGAAGAACTTCTCCTTTTAATCTGATATTCCCAGACTAAACATCAGACTGTGCAGTTTTTACACGTTCTGTTAAAGTGCATTCAGAGTGCGTGGAAGATGATTCTCATTTTATTTTATTTTTTCTTTATTTCAATCTCTCACCATATAACGTTTGAGTAGGTAGTCACGTTTTTATGCAACCTCCACGACTTTCTGCATCTCTGCCCTGCATTTCAGTAACAGAAACATCCCAGCGTTACATACTAAGCATTAATTTAGATCACAGATGTCCGCTCTCACAATGAGTAATCTGATGATAGTGTTAAGACATTTACCTTAAATTTTGTAAGAGATTGGGAGAGTGAGTGGACAAAAAAGTGCTGTGCTTGGAGGATACGGTGGACACAGGCAGATCCTTGACCCAGATTACGGTCCGTAATCTGGTAGTTTCAGACAGCACCTAAAATGGAAGACTGAGAAAAAGGTTTTATTTTGTGATAAGAAAAAGTTTCATCTGGCCTGTCCTGATGGCTTCCATTACTTATCCCACTTAGCCACAGCGGCCTTAACCCCAAGTTGCACACCGATATGTGTGTGTTGGTGCATGAATATGTGTGAGCATTTGTGAGTGAGATTAGGTGAATACGGCTCGTACGCATGACTACAACAAGGAACATCCGCATTGTACAAATTCAATCCGTTTACCATTTATGATTGTTACTAGCATGACAAGAATATCTCACTGGAGATATTTTCTGCACACCTTCGTGGGGGAAGATTGCTATTACAAAACAAGTCTGAAAATGTGACTAAAAATAATTTATTTATGCTAATTTTTGTGCCACTTTTAAGCTTCTATTATCACCTCAGTTGTAAGTGACTTGAGTCGGTATAGGAAAGGGTAGATTTCGGCTTCTACGGTATATCTCGTAGTTTGGCGGAAAGCAAATCTCCTGATTTTCATGCTGGTGCTTTGTGGCAGTGCAGCCAAGCCCAAGCACACCTCACAGCAGAAATGACTACTTGAAGTTTCTTCAAATTAAGAAGCCAAAGTTGAAATCCTCTTGCCAGTTATTCACACCATTACATCATGTTGTGTATTTGCTTTGCATTCTTTATTTTTCTTCCAACTAAATAACCACACAAATTGATCAGACACTGGCAACCCTGTTCATCCTGTATGGCAAGAAGAGAAAGCAACATCCACGAATACAGAAACTGTGACACACCAAACACTGCATGTGTTTCGGTACCAAAGAACTGTCACACGTATGACAAGACCCTGAAATCTGGGATCCTCTTTCCTTGTTTTGTTTTTCTTCAGCCAGCAGAAGGTTTAGTCCTCTGGGAAGCAGAGTTGGCACAGGATGGCCGCTTTGTTCTTCACCAACATGACAAAATTGCAGCGCTGCAGCCGCAGTGCACTAATCTGTGTCTTTCTGACCAAAAAACAAAAAGAGAGCGAGAGTCCGTGTCGCACGACGTGACACGATCCCCCCCAGATCCGTCGGTGGATTTCAAATTCGTTTGACCGGCCTTGTAAATCTCATTTCACATGCGCCGCGCCACGGCCGACGACATTCCAGCGCGCTTCTTGCTGCGGTCCGTGACTAAAACACAAACAGAATAAAGCCAAGTGAATTTTCAGAGTTGTCAGCCTCAGATAAGTGCAGACGACAGGCTCGCTGTGGCGCAAGGTGAATTTCCTAGAGGCATCAAAGAGGCACGGCTTGTACAGCTGAAACTGGAATCTGCAGAGCTTGTCAGAGCCTTGGCGCTGGTACATTTTTCAACTGATTTCCAGCCAGATGGGAGGTTGAGCCACATGGTGAAAATACATCAGCACAGCAAAAAGCTATCTCGCGTGATAGATGGAGGATTTTCACACAAATTCATCATCTGTCTGCATCCATCTCCCTGTCTCTCTGTTTTGGCAAATTCAACAACAGACAGAGATAATTAATTGGTGTAACTTCTCATCTTCATGCAAAGAGGTGCTTTGGTGCCACGTTCTGGGCTCCACGGCACAAATGTGTGAAATCAAAAGCCGAACGTGGCGCGGGAACAGACGAAACGAAGGCAATGCTGAAATGGTGGAATTGGGGTTTTACATGGCTTAACACCGATTTCTATCTGAGCTGCATGTCGTTGCAGCTGTTAGCGTTGATGCTTCACAGGAAGAAGGTCCAGGGTTTCTTTTCGGGCCAGGGCATTTCTCCATGGAGTCATGAAACAATCCGTGAAAGGTCGTCAGTTTGATGATACGTGACGATTTCGTTTACGTGATGAAAGCGATCCGAGCACCTTTGACAAACACCAGTGATCACCTGTTAAATCATGAATTTTTAAATTCAGTTTCATTATCCACACCAAGGCCTGATTTACTGCCTGAGCTGAAGGATGAAGAAATCACTTATATAGAATCTGCTTGACAACATGAAGTTTGGATTTAAATGTGAATGAGATGAAGTTGCATTACCATAACGATATCAGTTGTTGTTGAAATATTCTCAATGTAGATGAGTTGAAAATATTCAGTGAAAAAAGGGTGGATCACCGATGTAAAGGACTTTTTAGCAGTTTTTACAAATACATCAAAACGGTAGAAAAATAGTTGAGATTTAAATAAAATCTATTCTCACAGCTTGTATCTTTGAGACATGTGAGCTACTCCAAAGCTAACCCATTGCCTTTACTCAGCTTCTTTAATCAAAATTTAATTTAGACATCTTTGATTATTCATTTTGGGCGTTTGAAACCTTGAAACTCTGGGGATTTCATTGCTCCTCATAAGCGGTCTGAGATGAGCGAGCGCTGGGGGGGGCGGATCCTCGTGACACCGTACAGTCGGGACGAGGTGACGAGAAAAGGTCATTTGTGCTAATGCAACATTTTTTACTCCGTGTGAGAGATGTCAGCGCTGATAGATGATTCAAAGGTCAGCCACGTCGCCACGCCCCGATTGTCCTGTAGGGTGATGCAAAACAGATCCGATGACCGTCCTTCGGTTTTTCTTTTTTTTTTGTGCGCTTCATCAGGGAACAGGCGATGGCGAAAGACTCGTCTAGTGGGCGGCCTGGACCTGGGTGGAGCTGTCTCTGTCTCTCTCTTGCACACATGATGGAATAACCTCACCTGCAACCTCACTGATGATGTGAAGTCCCTGACTGAGAGGTCAACGCAGCGGCGTTGAGGAATCCTGTGTGTCTAACTTTCATTTATTCTCTCGCCGACTCCGGTGACCTTCCCGGGGAAAAATTCCTGCTCTTTCGATCAGTATCAAATACTTCCACTTTAATGAAAAAGCCTCTTGGTTTCACACACACACACACGCACACACACACACACACGCACACACACACGTGTGACGCTGCTTGGATAAACGCACAGTTCATACAAACGAATCGCCCATTTGGTATGCACAGGAGCAGCAACCAATATTGAGCCGGTTTGTAGGCATTATGCTCACATCTTTCCAGTAAACAGAGCTTATGAAATCCCTTTGTGTCAATTAGTATTTTGAAAGCATCCAGATCCAGCGCTGTGCTTTATTTACAGTCTTGAATTAATTAAGTTAAACACTATTGAGGGAGAGCTGCAAATATGACTAAAAGGCACCAAAACAAATAACAAAGTGACTGTTTGCTTCAAAGAAGTTGCTCGTAGAGGTGTTTACGTCTTTTGACCAGGCAACCCAGCAGGAGAGGCAACAAAGCCGAGTGACGTGACTTAATCGAGTTTCTGATTCAATAACATCGTCTCGACTTCATGACTTTATGGAAGACTTTGGACTTGACTTGGATTTCCACACCAATGGCTTATGACTTGCCTTGGACTTGAACCGCTGACTTGAAGAGACTTGTTATCTTACATCAAACAGAATGTGTGTTGAAAAAGGCACACAACCGTGGAGCCATGCCAGGCTCACAATCCCGCTGAGGCCCCCCACTGTTTGCCAATAATTCCTCCTCTTGTTGCAAGAAGCTGCATCTGCTTCGCTCTTTACCCGCTCTCCTTCTGCATCCCACCACCACGGCCAAAACGCAGAGTTTGGTGGAGAAAATAATAATTAAGTAAAAAAGGCTTTTATATGAGGCATCATCATGTAAACAACAGGCAACTCTGAAAACCACATTGTTCAGGCACTTTCAGTGAGATTTTAAATCTTGGCAGAGGGCAGCATCTCAGACTGAGAGACGGTGATTTGAGGGCTGCAAGCGGTCATTCAGTGTTAGTGCAGAAAGCCAGAGCTGCCTTAAGTATGTGGGTATTGCGTTTGGTGATGGGCTCAAGAAAAGACTGAACAACCATGATGCTTTCCCTGAAAGAAGGAAAATAAAGAAAAGCAAAAAGTATAATTTCTAATATCTCCTCTTCCCGTATGACTTTACCATTTCGGCTTAATCAGTACATCACAAATCACGAGACAACATTCCCAGTTTTCTGAAACTTGGAAATAAGTTTTGCCAAAGTGTCATGTGTGACGCTCGTTCCGTGTTTTCTGTTAAAGTTTCATGCAACCACGCGACTGCTTCCTGATCCAGCCATCAGTATAATTTCAATTCTTTGCTCTGTTTGTCAAACGCATCTTCTTGGGTATCTGAAACAGAAAAGAAATATACATTTTACATCCTCCTATGTATGGAAACTTATGGCCCACCCTGTATATTTCTTGAATCAGTTCGAGTTAAAATTGAACATTTCCAGCGACTTTCTCTTAAAACCCTCATAAACTGACACAAGCAAAGAAAAAATACACACAGTTTGTTTGCGCAGAGCACAACGTGATCAAAGGGAAAAACATTCGCTTTATTAAAACATGTGATCTGAAAACTAGAATAGGAAGGCAACGATCCACAGCTTCCTTTCAAAATGCAAATTTACATAAAAACTGATTGATCAAAATGAATAAAGGAGCTAATGTGTGCTTTATGTTTAGCTTAACAACTAAGTTATTTGTGTTTGCTAACTTAACCGTGGAGCGTGGAAAGCTACAGGTTAGCAGCAAATCAAATAGCAGGTTTGTATTGTTGCTTATTGCATGTTGATGATGATGATAATTATTATTATTATTTATTGTCATTATTTTCTAATGATGCTGGATGTTTTTTTGTTTGTTTGTTTGTTTTGGTTAATATTCGGTGTTAAAATCAGCACAAATTACCAGAGGACGTTGAAGTTCAGCTCAGTTCTCACTGATTGTTCTGGCAAACAAAAACAACAAACTTAATTCTAAAACCCTTTTTAAAAAGTCAGTCTTATTATTGCTTCAATAATTTACATAATCAGTGAAAAATGACGTGGCCAATATTCAAAATAAAAAAGTTTGAGACTTTGATGCAGTTCATGCCTTGACTTTGAAATTGACTTGTTTTTCTCGAGACTTCGCTGTCACTTACAAAACATCTAAGTTGCACTCTTCAATCCAAGACAGAAATGAATGAATATGTAGAATGAGACAAAAGTCTAACTATTTGACTTTGATGCTCCAACACTGCTCAACTTAACGCCTACACAGTAATACATGGTGGTGGCAGTATTGGGCTGTGGGAATGCTCTCCTTCACCATAGACAGTCAGGCAGGTACAAACTGATTGAGCTAAATATAAAACACTTATGCAGAAAACCGTTTAGAGCTCTCAAACAGGGATGGAGGTTATTGCAGAAAGACGACCCACAAACTTACAACTGATCTGGAAAACTACACTTTGATTTATGTAAAAGAGATTTTAATTAGTTTTGCAGCCTTACATTTAAAGTGTAGCGCGTCCCGCTGTGGAACAAACTTTCTGTTCTGCAGTTTGAGGTCATGTCCCACTGAGGGAACTGCGTGTAATACCACTTTGAAAAAGGTATCCGTCTTGCACAAAAGACAGCTTATTGCACACAAAAAAATATCCCATCCGCGTTCCAGAATAGCACATGCTGTCATTACGGCTGCATTAGGAGCAGAATATGTTCATATTAGCTCGAAACTATTTTTCTGTTAAATCAGCTGGAAGAATGAAATTGAAAAGTGAGCCGGTCTACAGCGTCAGCATGCTCTGAATCCGTCATCGCTGCAGCGCTCGGCGCTGATTCAGAGAGCATCCTTAGGGACAAAGCAAAAAAAAACAAAAAAAAAAACGCAGGAACGGACAGACTAATAAATGATGACCACTGTACTTCTCGGTCAGTTTTTTTTTTTTTTTTCCCTGCTTCCCCTCTTTAAGTCAATACAGTGGCCACAATTGAAAAGAAGATCTGATGTCTTCCTTCCAGGATGTGCGCTCTTATCACAGAACGCAGATGTCTGAGTGGGAAGCCAGCGGGCTCAGGTCTGTGATGAGAACGGCTCGTTATGAGCGGTGGCACCCGGTGCAAGCGCTGCCTTCCGAAGGGCAGACGGATAAATTATTCAGCCCCAAGTTTTGCATCAGCACGGCTCAGATGGCGCCACATGAGAGGGATTAATTTATGCAGCATCCATGAGAGGACAATAAGCACTGTCTCAAAGCAATGAGTTCAGTGAGAGGTGTTCGCAGCCATGTGGAGAGGCGACTCTCTGCTCCTCATGCAGAAACTGCTAATTGTTAACGCGCTGTGCAAGATGGCGGCTTTTAGTTAAGTTTGTGAGAGTGGAGTTCTCTGAAGTAGACAATATCTCTCAGCTACATTTAACTACTCAGTTATACTGCACCATGTTTGTTTGTCGTGTGTGTGTGTGTGTGTGTGTGTGTGTGTGTCTGTGTCCACAAACTCCCTGTTGGCGGATTAAAACACTTATAAATAGAGCCCAGGATGTGTGTGTATTTAACATTGAACATTAATGGCTCTTTAATAGGTCCCTAATGGGGTCTCACTTTCCACATATGGTCGGGATGACTTGTGCATCCCAGCTGGAGGCCGTTCGCAATGAGAAACAAAGTAGCTTCTGTTTTGTTTGAAACTATTTTAAGACCCTTTGCAATTTTAGACATGTGTTGGGGTGTTGGAAAAATTTGTTTTAGCTCATCAAGGTTAAGGATCCTTCAGCAAAGTGGATCAGGATGCTTTTTGTTCAGAGCACTCTTTAAATTAATTTTCTTGGCAAGATACACTGGAACCAAACTTATTTAGCCCTTTAGAGAATCTTTTAATTTCATCTTAAGGTTACAGTTTGTGATAATAAGATTGGGGAACGGCGCACTACTGCACTGCAGTTAATAAATCATAAAGAATCCCAATGGTCTGACTGCAAACATCTTTAATTATCATCAAAGTAGACCGATGGGTTTTTACCACAAAAGTGAGGCGGTGCTTTCATTGATAACATGTCAATACAGCACAGGCCACAGAAATGGCAGCTTCACATGTGCCTGAACGACTTTGACAGCAGCAGCAGCACAAGTGAACCGATATAGTTTGACTGACATGGCGGGGGTGAGGCGATGTTAGAGGAGAATTAGAAGATCATTAGCATTCCATGACATTTTCTCATCCATCCAGAAAGCAGAGGCAGCCTGTAAACAAAGTGCCGTCGCGGAGCATGGCAAGGAGAAAAGGGAACAGAATGTAATGTAAAGCAGCATTGTTTGGCAGCTCGGATACCAGGTGCACATTCTAATGCAGCTCTACGGGGCAACCTCTGGCTGGCTGAAACAGAGGAAGGAGGCGATAAGGGAACGGACAAATGGAACATGCAGGAGGGTAATTGAAAGTGCCCGGGATTTTAAAGGCCAAATGCCACCAGGGGTTATCAGCAGCAAAAACAATCTGAATATTTTATGGGACTAACTTATTACCGGGACAAAAAAAATAAAATAAAGAGGTTAGTTGCGCTTCACAGAGGTTACACATAACAGAAGCGAGATCATAAAGGCCACGAGTAAACTTCAGGATGCATTTAACAAAGTGGAAAATTACTTAGAGGAGCAGCGTTTGGATTATTTACCCAACAACATTCATGAGGGAAATGCTAGTCTATCATAGCTTCAACTCTGAAGCTATGATAGAGTTGTAGAATGTAGAAAGAAAAATATAATTCCTTCAATGATATTTTTCTTTTAATGAATCTGGAGATACAAAAAAAAAAGTTCAGCTGCTGGATATTAGTGAAGAAGCTTACATCTCTACTCCTGTTATATCGACTTGATACAGTAAGGGCTTCCGCACTTCCCATATCTATGCCTTCTGTCACTTTTGTCAGCAGTTAAAACGGTTTAATCCGTTGTTAACAAGTTGTAATCTGCTTTTCCGAGCCGCCTTTAAACGCAACATGAGCGCTAAGACGCTCGCGCTGTGCAGCAACTACAGAGACCTGCTGCTTCTGGGCAGATATTCAGATGCGTGTTAGAATCATGGCAGCAAAACAGCAAAACGCAAAGAACTTTGCACAGTTTTTTGCCCCAAACTAACCGACTGAGTTGAGTAAAGCTGTTGGATGCAGGTAATGTTAGCTTAAAGATGACTAGTCAATGTTAGCTAAAAGATGACTAGCCAATGTTAGCTAAAAGATGACTAGCCAATGTTAGCTAAAAGGGTGACTAGCTAATACCAATACAGCTCGTTAAGCCTGTTATGAAGTACAGGCTACTGATGTTGTCTATGTTCAAAAGTGGGTAGTACTTGTTCCATTCACTTGAGTAACTTTTTTTTGGAAAAAAAGTACTTATAAGAGTAGTTTTACTACACTGTACCTTTTTTGTTTACTTGAGTAATATTATTATTGCTACGTAGATTCATTTTGCCCCCCCTGTTAAACTCGGACTCAAAGCGAAAGAGCTGCAGAATGCAACATAATGTTTTTCTGATTGCCCATCACAGAGGTGCCAACTCCCAGCTCCGTCGTCGCTGAAACGCACAAGCATCGTTTTGATGGCCTGGTGTGCAAGGATGCTACATGCTCACGGTTAGCACACCCACACACCCCACGCAGCGCGCACGCACACATTCGTAGCCTTCACTAAATCAGTGGGCAGCCCAAGGAAAGCCCTGAGGCTAAAAGAAGACTGATGGCAAGAACCGCATCTCATTAAACGCTCCCACTGTTCCTCCGGGGAAGGAGATAGATAAACAACACAGCTGGCAGATTCCTCCACCATTGGCAAATAGAAAACTAACCTTTAAGGTGTACAGTACGGCTCTGCCCTGGGGAAACAAGTGGACCCACAGCAAAGGCAAAAACTACACTGAGAGCACAACATTTTTTTTACACTCTTCACCGCACTTTCCAATAATTTATGAGTAGACAACTGCGGCATTGCCTTTTAATATCATCTTTTAAATATGAATGAGAAGGTTGAAGGGATGGGAAATGTTTACACCAGTCCACTTTACTGCAGTTGGATCATTTGAAAGGAGCACTGGCTGAAATTAAAACGGTAATGATTTACAGGTGGGCTGACCTTGTTGTCAACAGCAGCAATGGTTCAATGTAATGTTTCCCAAGCTGCTCCGTCTGTGTGAGATACACCAATATTTAAACGTGTCACCATAATGGCGTTTACAGTGCCAGTACTTTGTCTAAAAGTAATTAACTTAGCGTTGATTGTTTATTTGTATTATGTCTTTGTGTTGCTCTATCTCACTCTATCTCTTTTTCTTGCCTCACGGCTTCAGCCTTCTCATATAATGGCAAGCTTTTAACATTTAATGGTGATCTTGGAGCTAAATAATTTTAATTCAGTTCTCCCTTAATCAAAAAAAAGTGTGACAAAAACATGGTGTCAGTGTTTGAATTTCTTGTGCGTTCTCTGTAATCCACAGTGGGCGAAATACTTTATGTCGGACGTTATTGGCCGTTCAAACAGCTCAATTATACCAAACATTCGTCATACCTGGTTTTGAAATCGATAAATCAGGCTAGCATGAAGCTTTTGGACTGACCTAGTCAAAGCTCAAATCACATCAGGACTATGCCTAACAGTTCCCTCTGTGGCAGAAACCCCCGCCCCCCAGCTATTTTAAATAAACTGTATGAATTATATTGATCAAAATGGTTCAAACTTACAGCCACTACAAAAGCAACTTAGGAGATATTTGATGAAATATTAGGTATATTTTTGAGCCTGTATGCATAATTTTGAAAGTGTGGACAAAAGAAAAACATAATATTTGTTTTGGCACACTTTAATGTTTCAGATTCACAAAACTATAACTAGGAATAAAACTATTCAAACCAATCGGGCGGAAATCTCACCACCCCCCTTTTGTTAAGTCATGACTTTACCATCACTCTGGAAAGAGTTTGGTCTTCACAAAGAACTAAATACCTTAAAGCACACTTGCAGGTTCACCTCTGAATGGTAAAAGAAAGAAAAAGGTTTTCGAGTGGCCCAAAAGTCCAGGGTTTGTTTGCTCCAAACAGGAAGTTCATGCTTAAAATCTCTACATTATTGCTAAAGTAACAAGACTCAAATGTAAAAGTCTCAACCAGCTATTAGGTTTCCCATATGTTTTTTTTTTTTGGCTTAAGAAATTAAATTAGCATTTCAAAACATGTTTACAATCTGATCTAAAAAATAGATTTTTGATTGTCTTAATTATTTAAGTGCTAGATAAAAGCAAAAACAAAAGAAATCTGCGAGGGAGCAGACAGGAAGAGAGGAGTTCAGATTAATGATTTAAAGTCCCAGAGGTTCGTATCGTATGCCCATAACGACCTTTAGCAAATGTCTGGCTAGATCTGCACATCCTGTGTTTTTGAATAAGTCCGCCTGCTGAAAGTTCAACAAGGTTTGTTTCTCAAAAACGTTTTTAGGAATACCATTTTATTTCATCTTTGTTGGCTTTCCACCATCTTATCTGCTATTTTAGACTCATTTTTGAACTTACTAATCACAGTATTGATTAACTAGTCCCATCTTTATCTTCCCCGGGTCATTAAAACAATATATATTTTAGACGTTTAGAATGCTACAAATTTTGTAATAAATAAGAAATATCCTTGTGAGCCTTTAGGGTTTTTGCTCAGGACGACTTATCGGAGAAGGAAGTCTGGTAATGTTAGTTTCAACAGGACTTTCTGCTCACGTTGCCAGTCTATCATCCAGCCTCTCTCAGGTGCCTGACCTTTCTGACCTTTGGATGACTCCCCCAAAGGGCTCCACACAAACTATTATCCAGTGTCTTTCCCTCAGATGTGTATTTCTCACCACAATAAAGTCCCAGACTCGCATCTCTGGGAGGAAAACTTGCACTCCTCACAAAAAAAAAAAAAAAACCCCTAAAAAACTAAACTCCAAACTTGGAAGTACTGTCAAAAGAACAATTTGCACAACACAAAAGCTTTTGTTTCCAGGCTTTTGAGGGGAAGACAGCTTGTCACTTTGAGAACGGCTCGGCTTTCTTTCTGTGAAACCACAGGGACGGAGGTGTCAGGCGCTTCCAGCTAACGGGGGAAGAATGGCTTGTGTTTAAGCATCAAACATAAGATGCATAATCAGAATTCGTGTTTATTTTATTTATTAAACTTCTTTTTCTTTTAACTGCATATTTGTTCAGGTCATATGGATATACAATCAAATTTGATCAAATACCAGACGATACTACTGCAAATTAAAAACAGTTGTAACCCCTTTTATGACCAGTGGAAAACTTCATATTCTTTATATAATATGTAGCCTCGACGTTGTGAATTAGAGA
Source organism: Poecilia formosa (assembly GCF_000485575.1). Lineage (NCBI taxonomy): Eukaryota > Metazoa > Chordata > Actinopteri > Cyprinodontiformes > Poeciliidae > Poecilia > Poecilia formosa. The sequence goes on from NW_006800260.1 coordinate 438,059, forward strand.
TTTTTAAAATGGACTTTGTTGGTCGTCTTTCAGCAGATCTTTATTCACATGAAATAAACCGATGTCGGTCTCGTTTCTCCACAGTCAGTAAGAAAAACGAAAAGGAAAAAGTCCAAATGTTTTTCCCTCACGGTGTTAACCTCCTCAGTTTTTACCACTACATTCATTAGTTAATGTCAAAAAAAAAAAAAAAGTAATTATTCGCTCTAGCCACAGAAAACATGTCTCTGGCTTTGATTTACAGTACGCTTTCCGTGTGAGATTTATGCAACCTGCGATTCGTTTCCGTTCAGCATGGTGAGCCCAAGCTCAGCGTTTGCCAACAGTCTTCGGTTTCTATGCCAATGTGAACAGACTGAATCTCCTGGCAGAATCCCTGAGGCAGAGCTCTAGTTATTTTGTTACGTCTTCCACAGCGGTATTAAATTTCAGCATGGCAGTATATTGTAGAAAAAGTCCAGAGGTGGATGGAAAAAAAAAGAAAAGTCTCAAGTTTATCCCTCATTTCATCATCTAAAAGGTAACAGAAGTTTTTGGACAGCAGAACATTTTGTTGCCGGTTTGTACTTTATACATTATGTTCTGTATCTTCGATTTGCCACTTTAAAACTTAATTTTTTTTTCCCTTCATTCTTGATTGTGTTAAAATTTCAGTTTAAATCAAAATCAACCTGAAACAAACTCACTCAAACTAAAAAAAGAAAATAAAATAAACTTCACAGCTTTTTTTTTTGGCATCTAGACCCTTTTGGATGAAGGACATTAGCTGGATCTGATGTTCACCTGGTTTTTGTAAGATAAAGCACTGACTCTGTTTTCATTTAAATTTTTTTCCTGCGATAAATTGTTTGCAATTTCCAGAGAATAATTATCACACGCACACAAACGGTCTCCCGCAAAGCAAATATGGCTTTTACATTTCAAACTGGATGACGTAATCCTTCTTGCATGATCACCAGGACGACCAAAAGAAATTGACTTTGATTATGTATACTGTACCAGTACATTTATCCGCCTTGTGAAACTGCATTGGCACAGACGAGGAACAAAAACTACAATTTAATTGGGTGTTGCTCCGGCTTTTCTCTAATTGTGCGTTTGACTTTTCAAAGTGGCGATTCTCGGCTGCGGCAGAACAACGTGGTGGGGAAAAGAACAGGAAGTCGTGCGCTAATGAATCGGTGATCGTAGAAGAACTACATACATTACAGTTCTTAAACCTAAAAATCATGTCTGATCTGCTTTCAGAAATGATTTTAATCATTCCCAGAAGCTTAAAACTTATTCTCTGGTGGTCGGTTGCAGCTGAAGCACAATTGGGGGAAAATGGGGGGAAAAAAATTAGGGTTTTAGTTGACAAAGTAAAAGAAGGAAGCACACAGGTTTTATTAATGGTAGCCTTTAATTTTGATGCCTTATTCGACGTGATTCGTTGTCTTCTGGTGACAAATGATCACAGGAATAAGTCCCTGAAGTTTGCAGAGCTTTCTATGCTACGTTACTGTGTTATTATTGAAACAAACAAATGTATTTTTATTAATACATCTCACTACAGCTGTGCTGCTGATACTGCTCTGTACCTAGAAGCTGCAAACACAATAACTTGTACATGACCAGCACCAGAAATATGGGAGATAGACAATGTCAGTGTGTCAAAAATCATGAATTTCGCTGTTTTGTATTACTGCCATCATCAACTGATGTTCTTTATATAAATATAATCAACTGCAGTATCATATTTTGGACTGGATTGGGCAGCATGCATCTAAATCAAACCATCAGACTGGATTTTTGTCGCGTTAGCTTAAAAAGCGCTCAGAGATAACATTTGCTGTGAATAATTTTGCTACGTGTTTCTCGACTCGTGTCGTGCAAAGTAACACTGAAGTGGCAACGCAAATAAAATATTTCCTTTCTTTATTTTTTTTTCTTCCATTAGTTGCAGGTATGGCACAAAATGGGTGATAAAATCCAAAGAAAATACAACGAGAAAGAAGCCTGACCATTCATACAACAGATATCAAGCACAAAACAGAGAAGAATGACAGGTCATCATTACAAGGCGTCTCCACATAGAACAAGATGAACAACGTCACTGAATTCACAGCTTCCTCGTGTCAAATTTCATTCTTCCAATCATGTTTTCATGTCTCAGAAGGGAGACAGAAGGAGACGCTTTAGTATATTATAGATTTTAGTATCTTATAAGCTGGAATTTATGTGAAAAAACCAAAACAAAACACATAGATGGCCTCTGCCTGGCCTGTGCTTCCTGATCAGAAAATAAAAAAACAAGAAGAGGAAAGCCATCGACATGTAGTAAGAGTCGCTGTGGCGGTGATGAGGCAGTTTACCGACCTGTGAAGCTGTCAGGCTGAGCGGTGATGGCATCAAATGGTGACATACCTCTTCTTCCTGACAGCGTAAAACAGGATATTGTGAACAGTCTCTCACTGTTCAGCGAAATGCACCGACTTTCATCCTGGACGTTTCTCTCTCCACCAGTAAAGTTAAACTTTCCATATTGAGGGGACAACTTGAATCTTAAAACTCCAATAATAGTAAAAATAAATAAATAAATAAATAAATAAATCATAGAGGGTTTGTTCCTTTTTGAGCCCTTAAGATGAGCCCATTGGTGTCTCACTAAAATGCCGTCTGCATTTTTTAAAAATGACTGCGTTGTGTATTTCCACTCATTAAGGGCCTAAGGCTACAACTATATCAGATTTTTGTGGTTGGAGAAAGCAGATATTTACTTGAAAAGCGCAAAAAGAAAATGTTTTTCCCTCACTTCCTGACCTCAAATCAGTTTGAAAACTCACGTTTTGCTCACGAGTCGGCCTACAAACCCGACTCGGTTCTCGTTGGAGGAATTGGCCAAAAGTTCTGCAGGCTGTTGTGAGAAGCTTGTGGGAGGACAGCCAAATTTATGGCCCAGGTTTTTACTGGTATAAACCCAATTCTACCTAATTTTAGAGGAATATGTGCAAACTTATAAAAAAATAAAAAATAAAAATAAGAATCTGAGAATCACTTTCGAAGCGGGAGGAAAAAGTTTGTTTTCTTGCTCTGTGTGTTGAAGTAAACGACACGATGTGTCAAAGCCCTTCTTAAGTTGTACTGAAAATGAAATCATTTTCTTTCAGAAAGACGTGTTAGAGGTCGACATCGAGTCTTTAGACGTAAAACAAAACAAGAAAAAGAACTTGTGAATTGACAAAATAGTAATTGGGGGATCTTGTCAAAAAACCAAAAGAAGCCACAAAGGGACATGTTTTCCTGGAACAAAACATCACTCTTTAAACTAAGTTTGTTTCAATGTGCACTTTATATTATTACAAGGTATGCACTTTTAGGAATTAAGGCAGAAATCCTCCTATAAATTACATTTTGTCCCACAGCGGCGTGTCATGGTTCTACACACATGGATAAATTTAATCACATTTACTAAAGAACTGGGAAATTGTTAGAACATATTTCATGTTGCAGTAATTATTTTCCATCTGCTGCCTACGAAAAAAAAGGAAAAAAAAAGGCTCCTGACAGACCTCATCCCTGTAATGCTGCGGTACCTCCAATTTAATGGCATTAAGGTAAAGCACTGGATACATTCATGCACGGCTTCATTTTCGATCGACGTTTTCTACTAATGTCAAAGTAAGTAACAGATATTTGGAGAAAATAAATATATTTAAGACGGACCAGCAATGAGACTGTATGCAGTTTTTTTTTTAGTTTTTTTTGACAATCTTGGACCAAAGCCTATCTGACAATAGGTTACTTTATCTCTCTTCCCTGGAATGAAAAAAATTGCTCTATCAGTAAAGATTATAAAACTGCATTATAGCAGAAAAAAACAATTTACTGCAGCACGCCTGCCCTCCTCCACCAGCCAAATGTTATTGCCTTTTGACTGCAGTAAAAGTTGACTTGAATCACTTGTTTTCTACTGCAAGGTAATATCTAATGTGTGACCAGCATGATGCAGACGTTTGACCCAAACATCAGGTTTGTTTCAGCACAGCATTGTTTGTCCTTTCTGCAGACTGGAGTACTGTCATGTTTCTTCTTATTGCTTAAATTCTCCATATATTCCTACCAATTTGTAATGTGTGTTAGTCTTAAGGTTCAATATAGCTAAAATAATTGAATAGTTAAAGGAAGAAAAGTCAAGATATTGAACTGAAGAAACCTGCTGACATTTTAAATGGGTTAGAGCAAAAAGTAGATTCAAAGGGATTCAGTGATAACTGCAGTCTAAAGTTAATAAGCTGAAATATTGCTTCACAAATATGTTTTTTTTAAATCAAACATATGGATTTAATACAAATTTTGATGTATGCCTTTGTTATGCAACCAGAAAACTCCTTAAAATCTAAGTCTGCTAATGGTATTGGCAAGTAAACATTGATGCTGTTTTGTGTGCAGCGTTGGAATACGATACATTTATTGCATCATATTTTAGTTGCATGCTGCATTTCAATTGAATTCATTTCAATTGAAATGAATTCAGAAATGTATTCTGGAGGGTCACCCTCCAGAATACGAGGGTGGAGCTGTACATTGAAGAAAAGGAAGAAATATTTTTATTTTTATTATTCAAAGAGAAACCAAAAAACATACATGTCACAAATGTGATGGTGGAAAAAACAAAACAAAACCACAAACCAAATGTATTTGCCACTTAATACTAACATCCAGTTTTAATTTTAAACAAAAACTAATGTCCTGCTTTTCATTTCTGAAGCCTTTTCACTTCCCACAGATTCGCTCATCTCTTTTTCATTAAGATAACTCATTAAAAACCTGTAAGAAGCACAAGTGACCCACATTGTTTATATATTCAAAGCCTATTATTTCAAACAATGGTACTTAGTCGGAGGTAGGAGGGATTTTCACTCAAACAGTAGATCAGGGCTCAGAGTGTAACCCACTTTTTACAATCACAACGCTCATGTACAAAGGCAAAAAAGAATGGCTTTAAATTAGCGAAATGCACCAAAATAGAAACGAGGGATATGGTGGGTGCTGCAGCGTCAAAAAAAAAACAAAAAAACTTTCATCTAATGAAGTGACTTAGGTCAAATGTAAATTTCCAGTTAGTCAAATTCAATTGAAAATCGGATGAGGTCTGTCACAGAGCTCGCAAGCTAACATGCTATTTCTTAGTGTGATAAAAATTGGACCGAGTGGAAAATATCCATGCCCTCCCTTTCAAGTGATTGCAAAAATAACTCAATAAACCCACAAATGAACTGACTGCCAAATTAAATCCAAATATCTGAAGTCTGGACAAACAGAAATTCATATTTTGTCCAGGCTCACTAACTTCCTTTCGTCCAGGAAAAAAAAAAAGGCAACTCAGAATTTAAACACTTTATTTTATTAAGGAATAAACAGACAAGATATAATGCATTATTTAACGTTTTGGAGGAGATGGTTAAAAGATTTTGTGGTTGTTGGAAAACTGCTTTTTCTCACTTGTTTTCAGTCGTAGGCTATGCTAGTAGCATGATACTGGTACCGGTAGAAAACAGTTTCCCAGAATGTAGAAATCACTCATTACCTAAAGGAATCTTTGAATCAAATGTTGAAGCATTTATGTTTTAAAAGGGGCTGTTGTGGCCATTATGTGCCAGTCTGGTGTACGGCTTACGGGTATGAAAGCATATATTTTTTAATAAACTCATACTGATACCAATAACAGTGACTTTGCACGGATACTTTGGCACTTTTTGTTCTCCGTACCATTAAGTGATACAGTTTAAAAAAAAACAACTGAGTTCGTAGTTTTGGAGAAAACTGCTTCAAAGTCGTCATCAGACAAATCTTTTATGCTTTATGGTGCGTCAAATAAACTAGAAAGTCTGCATCATAAAAAGCACACGGAAAAAAAACAAACAAACAAAAAAAAACATGTGATTTAGTAAAACATTACATCTAGTCAGAGTGTAAGGTTAAAAAACTTCCAAGAACTTCATATACATTCAGTGTGATCTGAAATTGAAAATGTCTAAAATAATAATAATAATAATAAAAACGAACAAACAGAAACATAAATCTATGGATAAAATCTTTGATAAACATATTTCTCTGATAATATCATACAGACCAAAACATTATTGTATGGATGCCCTGAAATGCTCGTCATCCTGCTCTGTTTTGCTTATAGCATATTTATCTTTACATGTTTCAGTTTCTTATAACAACTTTGTACACAGCTTTATGCTCACACACAGACACACCCTACTCAGACTAATCCAGGCTTTTACTGAAGAGGCTACATATGTTTGAACCACGTCTGCATTCATGGAGATTTTTCATTTATGCTCTCGGCTGCAGTGGCGGCATTATAAATATGAACTATAAGTAGAAAATGGACAAAATTTCCTGTCGAACACGGACTTGGGTGACGAAAAGCCTGAATCCGTGAGAGTAGGCCCCACATGTGTTGAGAAATATAAAGGAATATTATATTGTCGAGACCTTAAACTGTAGGTTGTGCTTCCCGTACTCCAACAAAAAACATTTATCATAAACCTTTGAATAGAACTTCTTGAACATTTACAAGTTATACATGTACCGAATTGGTTTGCTCCTTATGCTTCCGTCGGCTTTTGATATTTCAACAATGCAAAGGGAGACAACAAGAAGAGAAAAGGAAGTTTAAGTCACCTTCAAAAACAAAAGAAAAGAAAAAGAATTAAAGAAAGAAAGAAACAAGACACAAGTCCTCAAAAACCAGCAATGAACGGAACTCTTGATATTGTTGATTTCTTTTTTTTTTTATAATACATTTTTTAAAAACCCCGCTGGTTAAGGTTATGGTCTCAGGTAGATCTTCCGCAGTCAATCTTCACAGTTTGTGTAAAAGCAGAGAAACATTCTCGCTAGAGTAATAAAATATCTCGACTATTATTATGGTCACTATCCCTTTTTTTTATTTTTTTTATTTCGATATTGTTCCATATAAATGGGGGGTGGAGACGGGTGAGCCGCGCCACCCTGGCGAGGAGCCAGCGGTCCCAAAGTTTTTACTTCCCTCCCTGTACAACTCCATGTTTTATTCAGCAGTTGCTCTTCTCTCTCTCTCTTTTGTTTAAAAAATACTCGCCCACAGGGAAGGAGGATTATGAGAAGAGAGTGGGGTATTCATTCCTTGAGATGTCTTTATCCACTTGCTTGATCTTCAACCGTCTTCCAGAAGAAGAAGAAGAAGAAAAAACAAATCCACAGCCTCACTGTTTCTGTTTTTCATCCACATTGCTTCTGAACGTGTGGTAGCCGATTGGCTGCCCCTCACGTTAAATAAGAAAAAAAATAAAAAATGCAACAGCTCAGGCATGTCACACACACACACACACACACACACACACACACACACACACACACACACACACACGCACACATGGAGTCACAGGCAACGGACTGTCCCATGGGGAATATAATCACTGAGCAGCTCCACCTCTGTACTCCCTGTGAGCACGCGTTGCCTTCCCTTCAGCACTTGTGGGGCGAAAGAAACGATAGAAAATAGCCCATCAAAAAGAAACATGAACAGAGACTTGTTCAATGTTGATCAACACTCAGGCTCACGATTCGGTTTGTAATCTGAAGGCACTTTTGTTTCATGGCAGAAAGTAAAGTGGCTTCTTTTCCACAGGCAGGCCACTAAACGGATCCCTCTCTCCCTCCCTGCCTGTTTCTTCTCTTCCAAACTCTTTTTGAACACATCTCGCTGCTTCTTTTTTTTCCCCCCCTAAATTTGAACTAGCTGTGTACAACTCTGCTGATCGTTCTGCCTTATTTTCTTTTTCCCTGCCACCACACTGTCCATTGGCCACTTGGACTCGTGAGCACAGTGTTATCAGATATGTAGGCAGCTACAGGGGAATAAGCAGACATAACTAAATGTTGTCAGATTCCAGGGTTTTCTACAGAAGAGCACCAAGCAGATGAAGAAATGCCAAAGTGTGGTGTGAGGCTGGGCTAGAGAGACAACAAAAACGGTTGCAATCGGCATCTACCGCAAGAAAATGAAGATAAAGATACACAAGGAATGGTCTGATTCCACCTACTTGAAAGGAGGGAAAAGGTATTCAAAATTCAAAAAGTCAGCATTATGTCTGTTCCGCTGCCATCCAAAGACTTTTTCCAATTCTCCGCAAAAAGGATGCTTGTGCTTCGCAAACTGATTTCCCTCAACCCATGTAAACTCCTCTTTCTTGTGCTCATAAAAATCATCCCAAGTCCTGCATCGAGGAGTGTTTTACATAAAAGAGGTCTCTTCAAATGGAAACGTAGCGTGTGTTCTTTATTACTTTTTGTCTCGTCTTGCTTTCACAAACTCCACCCCGCCCTCCCCCCCGTGGTCCATGGTCCTTCCAGGGACCCTGATGCTTTCAGTATGCATGAATCTTTGGTGATTGGATGCTGAGGGTATAGCTCACAGACGGTGGGTCTGAACTCTCTCCTCCGAGATGACGAAGAAAAGGGGTCACCTTTGACCTTCCAGGAGGGTCAGCACCAAGGTGGTGCAAAGCAACCATATATGGGAGGATGTGGATAGAGCATTGGCACTGATATCTAAACAAGGGGAACAAAAAGGAACTGTCAGCTTTATGCACAATACTGAAAAAGACTAAAGGACACATTTTAAGGAGTGTAATACAACATGGCTGTAACAGTAGCAAACATATTATAGCCTAAAATCCAGATAAATCACATAGTCTTATCCATGGCTTTTCTGAGTTAAAACGAGACTTCCAGACTGACTATGCTAAACTGATCGTTTGCTAACCCTCTGTAGCAGCTAGCTGTGTTGCGAAGCTAGCTTGTATATAGTGACATTTAAAATAATTTAAAAAAAACAAACAAAAAAAAACAGTTTCCACAGAAAACTAAGTAAAAATATATTTCATTTTTTGATTGTCTAATACTTCTAGTGAGTAATTTTCAATATCTTTCAGCTGCTAGCATGAGGTACAACACTGGAAACTGCTAATAGCTTTTGTTAGCTATAGCTTTCTGTTTTAACAACACAAAAACATATCAGATATACATATACCTCTAATGCTTTACTTGTAAAGTATTAGATTTACAAGTATACTAACCCAAGTATTTACCTGTGTTAGATTTAACCATATTTGTTCTAAATAAAAATAAGTACCCTAGTTAGCAAGGACCTCATTAAACTACCATCTGTATGGAAATAATAGTAAACTTTTCCTTCTGAAACAAATACTTGATACCCCCAAACCTCAAACTATTCTCTTTAACACTTAAACTTGAGTCTTTATCAGCTTTTCTGAAGCTTACTACCAGGATAACATGAGTGAGAAATCACCTCCTTTTAGTTCCTTCTGAGAAGCTGCTCAATTTTCTCTCTTACATCACCCAAAGTCATGTAAGATTCATCATCTGAGATTGAATTCCATAATTCATAATCCTCTACCCTCAATCTGGGGGACCGGTCCTTTCACTTTCTATGAATTAATGTTGTCACTACTAAGCACAATGGATCCAAATAAATAGGAACGTAAAATAAAAACAGTGCAGTAACAGCAGCAATGCATCTGGCAGTCCAGATTAGCTTCTGCTTGATTTGTGTTTTTGATTATTTTTCTGCCACTTAAATAAATGGACATAATAGATGGGCCTGCTTTTGTTTGTGAAATATTTAAGCTCAACTCTCTTTCCGGCCATGAATAACAAGAATTAAATCAAAGCACCAGCAGCAGCAGCAGCAGCGTTTCCCCGGCTGACAATATGACCTTGTCAACTGCCGGCCATTTTCTGCGGCCCATTTTCTGTTTTTGTCTTGTTTGTTCCTGAGGTGCAATTACTGCGCCCCACTCGGCCAGCAGCACGGCTATCGTTCATGTGATTACAACCTCGTTGCTGTGGCAACCATGTTCCCTCCATGAGAGGCTGGGCCGGCGGTGCCAACTGTCTGAGATTAGATTCTGTAAATCTCAAGTACGTCTGGCGATGTAAGCAGAGAATGTGGAGCTCAGATAGGAAGAAAGAAAGGTTGCCGGCGGGTGCTACTCACTGGGCGGTGGATCTCGACACTCCCCTTCTTCGAGCGTGATGTCGTCGATGGCGATGTCCCCCTCGATTCCTGGGCCCCGGATGCCTTCGAGAACAACCTACAGAGAGTAAAAAACAACTTTTATCATTACAGAAGGTCCCAGATGTTGGTAAAACAGTGTAAATAGTATCGAATTAAAATGTGTGAGCAGGTAACAGATGATTCAGTTACAAAGTACGGTACACCAAAACATAACACTTTGTTTCTAGTTCCATCAGCACCTGCAGAAAACAAATAATTTATAGACACAGGCAGAGACTCAGACAAAGGGCGCTCACAGGATTGATTACTTTTTTGTCTCACCTGGAAGGACGATGTGGGATGGATGCTTACTTTGGCCTGCTTCCACCGGTCACCTTGGTTACCACTTAGTGACCACACAGGAGCCTCTAAGGTCATTTGGCCCTTTTGCTTTAGAAAGGCATTAAGTTTTCCTGGGCAAAGCAGAGTGAGAGAGAGAGTGACAAGCTTTCTTAGGCTATGCATCACAGTGAAATAATACTTACTTTAAGTGGATCATTATTACTAAAACACCAAACAATCTTTACCACCTATAAGGTTTCAGCAGTGCGAACTAACTGTGGATTTTTGGATTTTTAGTCCATCATCATTTCATTAAAATGGGTACAGAGATGCCCACACACAGGGCTAGACTAAATAAATAATAATAATAATAAAAAACCCCCCCCCGACTGCCTTGTTTTTATGCGTTTTCATTTGTTAGTTGGAATCCAAGCGAAGGTGTTAAAAAACAAGCAAACAATAAAATAAACTATCCAAGGGATGCAATTAGTCTGTTGTCTCTCGAATGTGCATTTTAGTCCAAGGTCTTCCTTTTCCAAACTCTAATAGCCGCGTACGCTACGAACGGTTTTGCTCTGTTTTGTCCACCAGCCCCCACAGCAGCAACACACTTTAGAGAAACACTAGTTTGCTCAAAACGTTCCACAAATCATCTCCGTGTAACAAGCAAAACTTAAGGCACGAGAACTTTATCAAGACAAAGTTGTTTTCCAAGACCGAGTGCAACCAAATGCAGAGTCGCTTCCATGAAGAATAAAACGGGAAACTAAATGAGGCACCAGCTGTGATCTGAAAGCTGATTTTACAGCCAAGTCAAGCAAGACATTTCACCAACAGTTTAATCGATTTTATTAAGAGAATCTGCAAGAACAGTAGACATTTTGTAATCTTTTTACTGTCAGGTTTCAAATTGGCCAGATACAAGACTATGATTATAAGCAACTAGTTTATTTGTGGGTTAAAATGATCCCTATAGTGAAGGATGGTAGTGACTGCATCATGGTATGTGAACACCTTTGCACTTTAACACTGAAGGATAGCGGAAATGAGCTTTTTGGTCAGAATTGAAGCCATAAAAACAAGATTTTTATTTTTCTAAGTGACAAATGAAAAAGGATCAAAACAGAGACGTGTGAAAGCTCCTCAATCTTGCTCCCACACACAAAGACTTGATTGTGTATTCAGGTCGCAGTCATTTGAATGGGAATTTAAGACTTATAATATCTTCTGCTTCCAGTCTCTTGAAATATTTATATTCTCTTGCACACAAAGCAAAGCCAAGCAGTGACAAAGGTTAAACTCGGGTCGTATGAATCGATGCATTTATTAGGTGTTGCAAGTGAATCATTATTCTGTAGCTAATGATAATCTGGTCATATTGATATTTATGGGTGACGTGTGTTGAGAATATATGTGGCTAAAGCAGGTTTATTCCCAGAGGATAAAAAAAAATATGGTTGGTTCCTTTTCATTTGAATCAAACTCTTTCCACTCAGTTCGGGTGATTTTTCCTAAGCCAAACCCGTAGCATTATACAGAAATACTGGCTCCTGTTGATACAGAAAACCCTACATGCCAGGTCTGAGCTGAAGCCTGCCTTCACAGAAACCTCCTGTCTGGCCTCAGGCTTTGATATGAAACTGGAAGATGATGACACTGAGTGCAACCACTTTACCCTTCCTCTGAAACACACCAATTGTGCAATTTATTTATATAATTCATTCTATTTTCCAAGCTGCATGTGCGAAAGCAAGCACTCTCCTTTTGTAGTCGGACCAGCAGGAGCGGCTTCCAAAGGTCCAAATGAGGTTAGCTTTAAAACCAACTGTGAAGCCCAACAGGACCACTCCTTTAAGGTCGAGCGAGTCTTAAGTGTGGCGTATTTCTGGCTTGGAAAGAAGCATCTAAGCACTGGCGGAACCGGCGAGCCAAAGCTGCAGCAGCTGCAACGGCAGCCTTGGGTTTAATACATCTTTTCCTCAGCAAGGTGTCTCATTACTGCTAAAAAAAAAACAAAAAAAAAACATATCTATGTGAGAAATTGAGGGGAAGCTACACTGTATGTCTCTGTTCATAGTGTCTCATCAGCACAGCGCACACTTTCCCCAACGACAGCACAATCTCCTGTGAGAGATGAGCTCCCGCACAAAACATGACCCGCGGTTTCATCTCCTGTTGGAGTGTTTAGGATGTAGGAGGTTTTCCTGCTGAGCAAGCGGGCTCACTTTTTCTTTGAACCCGTCATGATGTAGGTGGTTATGTCAGTGTCATCACATCCTGAACAAAAGGCGTGCGTTGTATACTCTTTGTTGTACCTGTTTTTTTATTTTTTTTTCTTCTTTTAAATAGTACCTTTGGCAGCCTTGTGAACTTTAAAGAGATGCGAGACCTAAAAGATGTGAGTCTGGTGAAAAGTGAGCGATAGCTCCTGGAGATGTTTAATTACACACCGAAGACAAGAGAGAGGTGCAGTGAGAAGCAGTACCATCATACTTGCTAATGAAAAATAATAAAAAAAAAAGAGTTATTGCTACTAAAAAAGGTCAGGCTTTTGAACAGACGCACCAACTGTGCTTTGCTGGATACTTAATCCTATAAGCAGAATCCGATGTGGGCTCCAAAGTCAAACTTTGATGTGTGGCTCAGTAATTGAGTGTGACCTTGTCTCAGGTATACCTCCGCAAGCAAACTACGGAGGAGTTTCTTTGACGCCATGCCGCTGTTCTCCTCGATGTGTAGGCAGCTCGCTATATTGACTGATTGTGGTTTTCAGCACGACTGCACCGAATCCTGGCTTCGACTTCCTTAAACAGAACGACCCAAACGCATAAAAACAGCAGGGTTGATAGAAAAAGCATAGATAGGAACTTTCATTGGATGTAACATTTAAAAAGACCTTCTACAGTGTTTCACAAAACGTTTTCTGGTTGAACTTTTTAACATTTTCACTAATATTATTAATATTATGAGCACAAACTCGAATGCATTTTTCTATGACAAACCAAAGTACTCCAATGTAGCAAATGGGAAGAAAATTGTTTTCAAAAATATCTTACGAAATCACATTCTTTTGTCAATTCTTTTTGGGAAACGGATCAGAAAATTCAATGAGACTGAATGGAGATGAGTTTGTGAGGATCAAATGATCTCGTATTATGACAGCTTTTCCACCAGATTTTCTGAACTTTCACTGGGCCATTTTAAAGATACTACGGTTTAGGGTCAACATTCCTCTTTCCACTTTAGGTTCAAATTGTTTGCAGTATCCAACATATTTCCTTCCTACATTGCTTTGTAGTTAGCTCCATCCATCTTCAAATCATCTCTGACCAGCTCCATTGTTCTTGCAAAAGGCCAAATTTATAAAATAGTTGACCTCTAAAGGCAACCTGCTGCACTGTAGCCTACTGCTTAGGTCATCAGTAAAAGGACACGTTACACTTTACAGACTTTTCACTTCACAATTTGGAGCTTGTTTGCTTATCAAGTAGAATTTCAATACAATAATTTGAAATTTTGGGTTGTAATTTAAAAGACCCAAACATTCAATACTTTTTCCAGCTACTGTGCAGGCCAAGTCTCGAGCGATTTTCTCTGCTGGCTGTAGAGACGGTATACTAAACAAAGCGTAGCTATGGACGGCATGAGCCGGGTTTGAAGTCCTTGACATTTAGCCCATTCATCATACCACACCATAGTCTGGGCATGGATTTCACCGCAGACAGGGAGGGCAGGAAAGAGAAGGTCTGGCTGGCGATCAATTTGAGCAAATTGGAAATGTCACGGCCTACTCAACCTCGGCAGGAGCTGGAGGAGCTCTCATCTCCCCCGCTGAGCCGCCCCGCCAACACCTCTATCCTTATATTCTCCCGACTGCCCTCACTTCCACCTCTCCAGATGTTTGGTCCGGCCCCACTGCCAGGACACTTCCACTCTGCATTTCCAGTGGGGAAGCCCAGAAATATGGCTGAATTACAGGCGCATCCATGTTTCTGTATGCATCAGATTTCATCAGGAATTTCAGACTTAACAAACCACTGCCAGGTGGAGTATGAAATTACTTCAGGATATTTACATTTGCCTCCTTACAAAGTTCTATTACATTTTTGTCACAATTGATGTTAGCAAAAAAAAAAAAAGAAAAAAAAAAGCTGTTTTCAAAATAAAAATAAGAAAGTAAGTTAAAGCTGCGTTTAGTTTCACAATTCGCACCTACACTTCATTACTCCCAGATCACAATTAATTAACAAATCTCATCAACAGAACCAGTGTGATGACGCGAATTGGCTAAAAGATCTAAAAGAGCAACACATTATGTAACAAAGACATTCAAGAACAGAGAAGAAACAAAATCAATGGCATCTATAATTCTGGAGAAGGTTAAAGAGACATTTCAAACTCAATAAAACGCAGTAAGAGTAATTGCCCAGAAATGGAAAGAAAATGAAGAAGTTGTGGTGAATGAACTATTAGTGACTGGCCAACCATATTTACCCCGGAAGTTCATCACTGACTCATCCAGGAGGTGACAAACCAACCCGACCCAAATCATTTGTACCTCAGCGCCGCCTCGGTTGAACTCAGTGTTTGTCATTCAATAGTAAATAAACCAAGCAAAAATGGCAGCTAAGACGAGAACTACAGCAGGAACAAAGGATCATCTGACATTTCCCCCAAAATATCTTAATGATCCACAAGACTTCTGGGAAAATATCCCCTGACTGATGAGAAAAGAACTTTATGGAAGGTGTGAATTTAGTAAGATATCAGATAAACCTACCGCAGCATTACAGTTGAAGAACATCACACTGACAAAATGCCACTTCCATAATCATCTTCTTTGTAAGTGAGTAATTTATGTTCCCTGACAATCAGAATTTACTTTTCAGACATTAGATTTTGATTCATTTGAGACTGATAAAAATAAAACATGCATTTTTAAAGATGGTTTTAATCCATACTGAGGTTATCCAGTCATCGTGTGGAAGCTTTGGTGAGACTTATTTCTATCCATTTGCTACCTCAACGACTATATTATTTTGGCCACACACCTGCAGCAACACTTTGCTATGGTGGCAGTCCCAATGTAATATATCAAAAATGTTTTCTCATTATGTACAACACTTTGGAAAATGTAATCTCAATAGGACTTGCATAAATCACAGGAGGTAACAGTTTGAATTTAGTCAAAGTGAATCAATAAATTGTCACTGATAACAGAGAAAATTGACCTCTGTTAACTTTCCGCTGATTCATTTTATGCTGTAATTATATTATGTGCATAAGTAATTATATTATGTGCATAAGTCCTTGAAACCTTGACTCCTTTTGGACTTTTGGTTCTTTTCATGTCTCTATATTTTTTATGATTCAACTACAAACAGTTCTGTTTTGAGCCTTCAGTAGCCTTCAAACTTTGTCCTCTTTTTAATACTTTTAAGCCACACAAATTGATTTTTGACATAAAAAACTGTGTTAGTTTTAAATGCACCTTAATTTAAAAGGAGAAACCTTCTTGTGCATAGAGTCCTTTAATACTACAAATATTTTTCTGGGTTTAAATTGCAGAGGAGCCGGCCAACGACTCATAATTTGTTCCAGCTATACAGCCTCATTTGAACGTCACCCAGCTAAATCCTGCAGACCTTCACAAAGAGCCCACATGGGCTCTTCTCTTTCTGGACCTTCCTCCACCTGGTGCAATTTGTTAAAAGTCACATTCAGCCAGACCCCCTGCCCTGACTTGTTCTCTCTCCCCATCTTGCTCTGCCAACTTGGCCCCACATTCAGGGACTGAGCGAAAGACCCATTTCTCCTTTGAATTATGCCAAATCTCCAATTGTTCAGCTCTGATCATACTGTTCTCAATCAACCAAAGTCCTGATCCTCTGTTCCCACTGACCAGTCAGCTGGTAGAAATGCCAGATTCTTCAATGTCACTTTAATGTGTGTGTGTGAGAGTGCGTTTGTTTATAATACTTTGTGGGGACCATTTTCCTGATACATATTACGTTGTGGGGACCCACTGCTCCTTGTGGGGACCAAAGCCTGGACCCAAGTGGAAACACTGTTTTTGAGTGAGGTGTTAGATGTAGGACTAAGGTGTGAATTGGAGGTTAGATATGTAATGGTTAGGGTTAGTATAAGGGTAAGGTTTATGCTGTAGAAATGAATGGAAGTCAATGGAAAGTCCCCACACAGATAGCTATGCAAACATGTGTGTGTGTTTATTAAAGCTACCATCCCTGTTATATTGGATATCTGCTAAAAGAGTCTGGAATCATTTGTAGTTTTAGCCATGTCTATAAAACTCATGTTTAAGGTAAGGTAATTTTATTTATATAGCACATTTTCAGCAACAAGGCAATTAATTCAAAGTGCTTTACCTCAGCACTCAGGCAAAGTTTAAATTTAAAATGAACATTGTTAGTTGTACCAGTGCATTATTTAAATGCTACTAAAGTCCATAGATTTTATTTTGATGGACTTTAAATGAGACCTCAATTTAGCTGCTTAGCTCGCTCCTCATATTTTGTAAAAAGGTTCAGCTCAAAGATTTCACTGAACACAACAAATGAGATTGTTTCTTCCATAGCTCCATGTACTTTTTGACAGTTCGTCAATACAAACTTTTTTACATTCTTTGAAAGTAAAATTAGGGATTTCAGGGATAATCTTCCACCTCCACCCCTTCTCTCTTCTTCCACTTATCTTTTTCTCAATCCTAGTCATCGTTTACACTTGTACGTTTTCAGGATGTTAGTCTGGAAGCCCCGTCAATATTCTACCGACCTCCCAATGTTTTTATTGTAATTGGAATCAATATTATGGATATTGTACATTTTCCCCTCATAATCATCACTGTTCCCGCTTCTTTTAAACAGACTGGGCTCCTTGAGAAACCCAGGTTACTCTTGAAAACCAGATTGTTATTTGGCCAACAACTACAGTGACATTTCTTAATTACCTTTTAACTCAGATATCTTAGAAAAATTGGTGGTTGGCCAACTGAAGGCTGTTTTTCTGGATCAACAAAATAATTTTGATAAAAGCAAATCTGGTTGTCGTTAATGTATCTAACTGTGAAATTTATCTAACAGACACTGGGTAACCTACTGTTTTAACCTTTCAGCAGCCTTTGGCACTGTTGATCACACCATCTTAATTAAATTAACTTCCTTATTTACTCACTAAACACAGGTGTACAAATGAATCTTCTTTAAAGCTACACTGTAGTTTTTACTGTTTTTAAGCAAAAAGTACAGTGTATAGCTAGTCTTACTTGAGTAAAACTTCTGGACGATACTCAGTAAGAAACTTCACTGAATGAAGAAGAACACTGAATTACTTTCATTTTGATCTTTAAAATGGCAAAAAAATTCCACATAAATTTATATTTTGGTCTGTCTGGTGATGTAACTTTACTCAGAACTCGATCGTAGCCTTTTTACCAAATACTTTTTTTACTCTTACTGGAGTAATTTCTTTTTCCTTGAGTAAAAATACGTTGAAGTAGTGCCATTCTTACTTAAGTACAACCTTTGGGTACTCCACCCACCCCTGCACAGCCCCTGACGATAGGAGGTAAACCTGAGGTAGCGATTTCACCACAAATAGCCTTCAACTGAGTCTGTTTTGGTGTGGCAGAAGTCGTCTTATCCACATCCCCTAAATGCACAAACACTACAAACAGCATGTACTCAGAGAGCAAGGAGTGCTTGCGGTCGACTGATTGGGTCCCCGGTGAAGAGAGTCACTCACAAGCGGCAGAGTGCTCCTTCAGTCGCTCCACTATCTTCAAATGGGCCATGCAAGGTTGTTATCTATATTCAGAGATGAATGTTAAGAGCTAATGCCCAGGATCTTTGTACGCACCTTTGAGGAGGTTTGTTGCAAAAGTGAGATACCTTTTGCTTGAGACATCTGTCAGATGCACTTGCTAAATTTAAGCTTCAAAGCACAAATCTCCAACCTGCAACCGCCATCGATAAAACAACCCTGTTTGCTACAAGACAAATTCTGTTCTTTGCAGCAAGAGTGCTTTGCTTTCTCCAAAACATTTCGTTCCTTCAAATCAGAGACCCAGAGATAAGCTGGGATTTACACGATTCGGTAAATAAAACAAGCTTTCGTACGTCATTCTTGACGAACTTGGTTGTTGACGAACTACGGTGAATCTCCTTGATTTAGCCAACAATTGCAACTTCATTAGAGCTCACACTGTGGCAAGCAAACATGAACAACACGTCCTTCAAAGGGTCACGGTAATTATTCTTTTCTTCAAGTGTGTTTATGATTTAATTAAGATAATCCCTCAATGCGGATCGACTGCTATTTGTTCCAGAAAGTAACACAGATATTTCTGTTGTAGAAGACGCAGAGTTAGTACAAAAAGCATATCTTACCTATGTGTTTCCCGTACATGTGGTAGAAGAAGCCAAAGCAGTAGGCGGGCGGGTTGGTGATGCCATAAGGGTTTTTGGGTGCGATGTTGAAAAAGGGGCTTACGAGCCGTGCCTGATCTCCTTCTTTACGTGGCCTGGACGTCTCAATATACATGTAGAAACCTTAAAGAAACAGGGGCGTATTTTTAAAATGTGTGAAACAGTCTTCTATGCCTGTTTGTACTTTTTACGCAAAGAAAGAGGAAACATTTTAAATTATCTTGCTCAGAAGAGAAACCTTTTTGAACTCATAGTAGGTCAACAACAAATCAACTTACAACAGAGATCACTTAACTCTAGACAGTCGATCAAAATAACATAAAATCAACACAAAAGCAGTAATCTGTCTATAATATTGATTATAAAAAGTTAGCTGTGATATAAATAAAGTGAGAAGCCCAAACATGGTGCTCTGAAACTAAGACGGGACACTTTTCTCAGTATAGTGAATTCAATAACCCAAGGCACTATTTGTTTCAAATTCAATCTTAGTGTTATCTATTAATTAATTAATTTTATTACAATTCGGTGACATTAAAAAGTGCACCTGCACCAATAAAACGTCCCAAGTTTTGACCGTAAAACTTCCAAAAACAGCACATGCGCCCAACCACAAACCTATCGATTGTTTTTTAATATCAACAATATCTAAACTCTGCGACAGATAAATGGAAACTAAACCTTCCTTGTGCGAGATAACGTGGTTTTCTTTGAAGTCCTCTTTTTGCTAATCGCAGCAGCCCGGAGCCAATCAGGCTGATAACACGTGGGCTAAACTCACACTCGTTCGGCCTCACACTCGTGCACAGTGCACCGGCAAAGAGACTTCTTCTGATTGTGTCTGAGCGAAATAATCTGAAGCCAATCTGCGCCCTGCCACAGGCACAGGGAAGGTAGCGAGTGAGCAGCTCCACGCCCCTGCAGCCAAACTCAAATGGAATATCTCCCTCTGTTGAATCTCATATCAGATAATTATACGCAGAGAGGAATCGGCCTGGTAATGAAATGCCGGACATTTGGAAACCATTAGGTGATTAAAGCCAATGCATTATTTACTGCTCCAGCTGCTGCCGGAGCCACAGCAGCATAATAGGCATTTATATTCCATCACAGATAACAACCATCAGAGCCCTCGTATGGAAATCCTCAGACTGATTCAAACGTATCTGGGTTTTAATGGTTCTGTCCTGATTGAGTTAGTTAATTCATGGGCCGTGGGGATGGCGAGATTACTTCAAAAATAAATAATGGGGACTGCACATTGCTGGGCTGAGATGTGACGACATCTCCCGTGCAATCAGACGTTGAGTGATACAAACTTATCCAGCTCGTCAAAAACAACCGACAGAAGGGACCGAAAGAGTCAAAACACTCGCAATATGCTTGTGTTGGCACATCATTAACACAATAATCACACCATGTTTCTGTGCACCGTGGGAGCTTTGTGTCGTCTTACACAATTTACACCACGACGTCATAGTTGTGTCAATGTTTAAATGAATGCACGGTTGTGTGTTTTGCAGCTACGCTTACAGTTCCCAGTTCTCTCTATGAGAATCTGACCGAAAGGCAAAAACATGTATTTAGCAGCAGACGCATAAACATCCAATCGTTAACTGACTGGATGTCCAAAATGATCATTAAAATAGTTCTTCTTTTGTTTGTACTGGAGATATGTCTGGTACTTAGAAAGCTTGTTTTGATGGTTGTTCAGCATAATGAATTAGCCCTCCACAAGTAAAGATGTTTACAAAAGGCTTACCTGTGTTGTTATTGGGATTTTGAGACGCCAAGGTGCCCTGTGTCGCTGCGGTTCTCATACACTGAGCGTTAAGATATTTTTTTTAACCTCCATTCTCATCAGTGTGTGATTGTAAAACAACATGGGTCCTTGTCCAGCCTTGTTAGTCATGCAATAGTTTATTTATTTATTTTTACATTATTGCTTTGACTATAAATTGCTTGGGCAATTTTGAATAACTATTTTTTGCCAAATAAAGATTCTTGCTTTGCTTGAATGCCATGCTCTACAGTGCTTTGAGTTTTGAAAGATTTTTATTTTGTCATATTTAAAATCTGCCGTCATAGAAAGAGACATTATGCTATAATGCAGAATAGTTTCCTTGCAGAATAAGTCAAACGGTTTATAAGTTGACAAATATTTCAATAGCATTTTGTATGATTGTCTTTGAAACTTCTCCAGGGTGAAACGTTTGGATGTCCTTGCATCAGCTTCTCAGAACTAAACAATAATAAAAGTGTAACATCAGTCAGGGTTAGAAGTTTTTTTATTGCCTTATCTTTTGCTTTTGTTCAGGTGTTGCTTCACACATTTCATGCCAAAAACTCCCTCCCCCCCCAAAAAACAAGAATCTTTGGGGCACGGAGCAGGACCGAAGAGCAGAGAGAGACGGAGGAAATTCAAGTCATCACAAGAGGTAAGAGTCATTTCACTGACTCCAAAGTCTCTCTGCCTGGGTTTATGTTGACTGACAGAAATTTGAAAAGGAACAGCAAAAGCAGATGACACAGATTAGCATGGCTAGCCAACAACTAATGGTGTCACCCAGGACATTGAGCTGTTAGCTCAATACCATTAGCTTACAAAGTCATTCCACCATTGTGCTAAATTACTCAAAGGAATAGTGACCTTAATGGATATGCATAATTTCAACAGATCTAAAATAAAAAAGTTAACCCGATTTAATGTCAGAAAGGGAAAATAAAAAGGTTATGAGACTTTATATACAGTGTAAACATTCAGTTTCAATTGAATATCTGGTTCAACAAACTCATCTTATGTTTTTTTTAAAGGATAAAAAGTTTAGTTTTGTCATAGAGTAGAATTTTTCCACAAATTTCTACTGGATGATTTTGTAATAATATCTGCTGTACCTTTCATGTGTTCTGTCAATCTAAGCAAATATATTCTCAGGGATTAAATGACACCAAAAATTCACTCAAATGTTTAGAATGAGAAAAAAAAAAAAACATTTCAAAAACTTTTGAACTTACAATTATCTACTTTGTAAGGCCTAAAAAAAAGCTAGTAAGAAGTGAATGTCTTATTTTCTTCTGATGATCAGCATTGCTAAAGATCTGCACAGCAAGAGAAGAACGCTTGGCTTTTGCAACCGTTTTGAATTTCTAGAAATAAAAAGTCTGAACTTTTCAGGGAGGTGCTGGTTATGACACCATCACTTCTTTTCAGACTCCAAGTCTTAATCGTGTATTCTGAGGCTCTGTCTGTGTCGGAGCGGCGAGCTTGTTGTGAAGTGATGATGAGTGGACATGAGCAGAAGCACTTTATTAATTTTTTACCCCACCAACAAAAACCCCAGCTATAATATGTGCATATCTATCTGAAATGTGTCATGATTTATGACCTGGAAGGCAGTTCTGTGGTTTCATCTGCACTCTCCCAGTGAGCGGTTAAAAGTGCACGGAGGATGCTGTAGTCAAAAATAAAATCAGCACTCAAACAAACTCGGTGCTGCATTTTTATGGCTTCCCGGTGACGCGTCTGCACAGCCTAAATTAGATTAAACAGTTATGAAGAAAAGCAAACACAGCAGTGAAACTGAACGATTTCTTTACTATTCCTGTTGAGAGATTATTGTAAATAAAATCACCTTTCACAGACTTTATAGAAAACACTGCACTGTGTGAAGAATTATACTAATACAAATCGATAAGTTTGCAAACATCCCTCCTTTCATCAAGTGTAAAAAAAAAAAAATCACTTTTTGGCGAGAGAAGCTTAGCGAATGGGCAAAACTCGAACCACTCACCCTGCTTGGATCCAGTGTGGTCCGCGCTGGGGCCGGTGTTGGGTGTGTACTTTGTGTCCCGGGTGGCGGCGCTGTGCCTCGTCCAATCAAAATCATCGTTCTTGTCCTGGGTAAACATGCAGATCGGCTCTTCCTCAAAGCTGCAGTGGAACTCCCCTGGAGATTGGCAGAGAGCACACCCGGGCGTTCGCGTCATCGCAAAGAGAGAGCGGAGGACAGCACAAACTGCCTGGAAGCTACAGCGATGCGTGTGAGCTGCAAGACGCCTGCTGTATATTTATGAGCTTTCCTGTAGTGTCTCTGTCTCAGGAGTACATACAACAATCTATGTCCTAATTACATCATGAAACGTGGTGCAAAGGGTTTCTAAATTAAGACCTGACCTCTGTTTGACTGCAGAGAACACGCTGCTCAACGTTTTCAACCTTTTTCCTGACGGTGGCAGGCGGTGTAGTGAGCTGATGCAGATGTGTTACTGAGAAACTTACAGAAAAGCGCGTTTGTGTTTGTGTGTGTGTGTGTGGGAGCGAAAAGGCATGTCATTACTGAGGCCTCAAAGAAAAATATTCAACTATGCATGAGTCTCATGTGAAAACATTATTTTTACAGATTTTGCAAGGGGTTCGACATAGCTAAAATCAGTTCTTTTAACATCACTGGGTAAAAAGATGAGACGGCTGTCCTTGGAGGCCCAGTGAGGCTTCATCTGTACACACACTCTGTGTGTGATCGGTTTGGAAACCCACGTCATCTCAATCACACCTCATCCTCGAGGTGCTCCGCAGGTGGAGCCACCAAACGCCCTGCTCTGCTTTTTCCTCCGCACCTCGTCGTGCCCCTTTGACAGCAATTTTTATTTTATTTTTTTTTAAAGTGGAGCGTGCTGAGAGAATGAAATGGAATGAAAGGGTAATTGTAACTCTTATATGAGGTTATGAAGGGTCACTTTGACGGGAACGTCTAACAGTGGAAATGCTAATGAATAGTCAGAAATCCCACGCAAAAAAATAACCAAGGAGAGAAAAAAAAAGGCAGAGTTTTGGTTTAATGAGGGCAGAGCAGTGGGATCGGCGGTGTCGAAACCTCCATTTAATCCGCAAAACAAACAAAGCTAAACACATAATCAGAGGACGCGGCAGCGGCGAGCAGCGTCCTCAAAGAGACGGTAAACCGGGAGCATTTAGATGCAGGATGTGGCCATGTGAGCTGATAAATATTCATTGATTTATTAAAACGTGGCCAGCAGCAGCTTGGAGTAGTTGACCTTGTGAGGAGCAGGAGCTTTTGCTCAGGTAATGGAGCTGACGTCGACGGAGGTACTTTGGTGGGTGGATCGACAGAAGAAGAGAAGAGGGCATGGATGCCGGGAGAGCGCCAGGCGAGAGACGGAGAGGACAAAGCTGCGTTCGCAGGCACTCTTAACTTTTTTCCTCGCAGGCGCACAGATTTAAATGTAGGCCTGGTGCGAGACATTAACTCCCCCGTCCGCTCTGAGCTAAACGAAATATTTCTGCCTTCCGTGCCAGAGAGAGAGGCGAAGATTCGGAGAATAGGTAGAGGGATTGAGGGTCGTAAATGGAGGCGTTCAGGTAAGATAGTCTCCTACAGGGATTTGGATAATGATGCCGGTGATTAGGATGTTTGTTTCTGTGCTGGCGGTGTTTGCGTGAACACCCACCAAAATATAAATCAGCTGCATATAAATATATAACAGCAGCAACGCACGGCAGCTCACCACAATACAGTAGACAATGATTAGGATTCTCGGGTGACACATAAAGTGAATTTGTAAAGTTTTTGTGTAAAAACGCGCAACAAATGAGACAAAACATTACAATCAAAACTCACTGAATGGGGAATATGCACAACAATACAAACATTTTATCCAAAATGTTTAATTTCCCTCATGGATTATTCACACCATCCAACACTGTTTTGTGGTAAACTCATTTATCCGGTTATGAAACTACATTGAACTACATTTACAGATGACTCAACCTTTCACACAACCTGAATCTACTAGCTAAACTAAACTCAAAGAGGAAAAAAGAAATTTAAACAGATTATAAGATACAAATCATTGAATTTTTTTCTTGGAAAGTTTTGCAATTAGTGCATCATTTTCTGTTAAACCAGTAGTTCTCCGTTGGATTTAATAAAGGTGCAATGATATTATAATTAGGAGTTGTGAGAGGGACATCTTCATTGTTATCTAGTTGCTGTCAACTTGTGACTGTCTGATGAAGTAAATGTGAGTTAATATCAGGGGCCCTGATATGAAGACGAGTGGCTTTAAGTTCGACACCCAGTTCTGTGTATGACTGAAGCTCCATAGCTACAACTTTGTAAAAAAAAAAAGAAAGAAAAAATAAATGAGCCAGTCCTTGAGACGTGCCAACAGCCTCAACCAATAAAAACTTCTCCTCCAGTTTTCTGAAAACACTCATTTACAAAAGCATCCAAAGAGCCTCAGTCTCTCTTAATCAGACTTTGGAAACTCAGCAGAATGAACAACAAACTGAATGACTGACAGATGAAATATGATTAGCAAACACAGTGAGAATGCACGTAGCGTAAAAAAAAAAAATAACAGACTATATTTCAATCAATGTGAAAATACCACTACTGACTGACTGCTAGTTGCTGACGACGCTGAAGTTAGCATTTGCTCGGTGGCTAGCAGTAATGAATATTTCAGAGGTTTGACTCCATTTGATCAGCTCATCTATCATCTTAAATTTGGCATTAGGATTATTTTAGATTGAGACAAACATTGAGATATCAAAATGAGACATCAATCAGTTTTTTAAACATGTCACATCTTAAAAGAAAAGGTGATATGGTATAAAAATCTCCCAGTACATTGACTATTGAAACCTAAACTGGGATATTTCACAATGTGGAATGCGATTAAAAACTCATTCTTAGTTTCCCCCCAGATATTAGTAAAATCTTGCCTTGTTTGATATATTTAGAATCATTAGGATCATCAGGACTGTAGAGTCTAGTCATGCCAATGCTTTTACACACTCTTTTGCAAAACGTAGAGAGAAAATGCTACTTACTCAGGTGAGGGTTGATGGGAGCTGCGGAAGAGAATCACCAGAGACACGAGTTAGCACAGAAGATCACGGCAGTCTGTCAACACATGAGCCATTTATAAAAGAAAAATACAGACATGCAGAAAGTAGAAGCACCCAGTTGTGAAATACTTTGTGATTCACGGTAGAATCGAGTGCAGAGTGATGCACGGATACGTATGTACAAAGCTGGAGCAGTGATGGTATGTAAAACTCAGCCCATGAATGACTGAAAGTATAATATCACAACAGATGAACAATAAAAAGAGGGCTGCAGCAACCCTCTCAACTTAACGCGATGATTACAGAGTAGAGCGAAAAAAAAAGATATTTGAGATTTCAGAAAGAAAAGATGGCAGTAATCATTCCCCGACTGTTATCTAATGTAAAAGAAAGGATTAGGAAGACGGCCTGATCGCATTAATAAGCTTATAACGCAGCCGGTTGTCATTACTGCCATTTACCGGCGCTGCTGATGTTCTCGTCCAAGGTGATCTTCCATTTAGAAAGCTAAGCCTGTTTTACACGTCCATTAAGGAGCCAATAAATTTTAAAAATGACTAATAATCGCAACCGTGGCAGCTAATCACCTCCATGGAACATCTCGTCTGTGTTTACAAAAGCCGTGGTTTTAGAAACTTGTAGATTAAATGTACCTGGGTCTCGGTGAGATTCTGTTTGCATTTCGTTCACCTGCAGCACGGTTCAGCGCGCTCCTCATTGATAATTTAAAAGGCTACCGCCGAAGCAAACACATAAAGGTCAAGGGCATCATACAGAGCACAAGCCAGTTAGTTGGCACTTCACTTTTTGCAGATTAAATACCATTTAACCTGTCTGGAAGATTCATGAGCATTTTCGTGATCGATCGCCGACCGGCTGAATAGATGAGATACATCAGCTTTGCTACAAAAAAAAACCATGTTGCTGTGTGATTTATGAAACCTTTCTGTGCAAGGGAGGAATTGATTTTAATCCAGCCAATTAAAGGAGGCAACAACAAATCATTCCTACAAAGGAAAACATGCATTGAAGTGTGAGAAGTATTGAAATGCTGGAATGTTTTTTAAAGCAGTAACTCGAGTAGTCATTTCTGTTTATTATGCTGCTAATGGAAATGTATGTTACTTGTAGAGAAAAGAAAAAACCTTATAGAGAAAAGTATAAAAAAAACACCGCATGAGAGCACCCACTTTTACTCTGCGTCCTCATCATAATAATATATGATGCCAAAGACACCTGCATATCAACAATCACAGCTTTTTTTATTTTTTTATTTATTGAACCCACTGGGCTGCAGAAAGGCACACAAATTACAGAAGGGCAGGAAATCATCCGAGCTGTGGCGGAGAAAATGTTTTAAGAGACAACTTACAGCCTCAGGCTTGCAGAGAGGATGCAGAGTTTTCCGACAAATCTCAGCCTCTCTCTTACTTCTTCCCCCCTCAGCCTCCTTTCCCCCCTGCCTCTTCTTCCCCCGCCTCCTCCCAAATCCTTCCTGCACTCCCTACCTCCCTCTCTCCTCACCCTCCTTCCTCTTTCCGACTCTGCGGTTAAGAAAGTAGTTTTGTTGTCATATTTCTTACCTGCAGCTTCTCTTGGCTGATGCTCTGTGCCCGAGTCCAGATTAATGTGTCTGCTCAAGCAGCGTCTTCCCCCCACTGAGGAACTCAAACTGAGCAGTGAGCAGGGCCCCGAGGCTTTTTAGCTACTGTCGTGTGTGCGAGCGCTCTCTCCAAAACACATACGCACAGATAATTTAACTTCTATCGTAAAAAAAAGAAAAAAAAAGAGAAACTATTCGGAATATGAATTAAAGACAAAAATGTAATACTTTTACGCCGAAGAGCTACTCCAATCTTTAGACTGCATGAATCTTTATAAATGTTTGAGCCAATTGTTTTTCTGTATTTAAAACCTGAGAGCATATGGTCAAATTTATAGGCGTCCTCAGGAATGCATGTTTTTTTTTTTTATTAAAGAATTAATTTCGTTATCGTATAAGAGAGCAAATTCCAAACTCTTGATACAGTAAAATTTGTCCATATATTTAACAGGAATTATATGAATTCATAATAATGTAAATATAAACATCTGCAGCCAAGGAGTTTGATTTTTAGACTCTAACAATTTCTGCTTTCAACAGGGTGCTTGAAATCCCCTTACAAGAAGAACCCATGTGTTATCTTGTTAGATAATGGGTGTAACCATAGTAACGCATGGAGGAAAGCATTAAAAATATCTATAATGGGAAGAAAGAACTTTTATCACAAGGACATATTAAATCTTGCCTGAACCAAACCGATACCATAATTAAAAGCAAAAAAAACAAACAAAAAAAACACATCTTCACATTCTATTAACCTGCCTACTTTGATGTTTTGATTTCATAAAATCAATCAAACAATAATCTGTGCATCTTATTTAGAGCACATAAGCGACCAGCGTATTCATATAATACACCAAGAAACATGGAAAAATAAATAAAATAAATAAATAAGAAGCCAAACAACAAATATAGGTCTTAAACCCTTCGGCTACTGAACATTACATATGTGAAGATTTACTTTCTGTTACCAGTGAAGCACAAGTCCAGAATATGTCCAGCTTGGTAACAAATGTGTCTGAATGAACAAAGTCCTAAACTCCCAAAGCAAAACTAGAAAAGCACGAAACCTGCTGTCTGCAAGGAGGGAGAAAATATGCAGCAACTGGGGGATCTGGCAATGAGCTGCAGGAAGCCAGTAATGTAAACCCTATGGTGGGTAATTAGTGATGGAGAACAGGTGGGTTGATTTACTGGTGAAATAAACAGTGGGACCAACCGGACACTGAGCCGTAAGCTGGAGGGATGACAACCCCTCCCCCCCAATAAAACACCAAAAAGGAAAAACAAAAAAATCAATCACCAAACAGAACATATGCTTACACAAAAAAAGACTCAAAATACAAAGCCAACACCAAAAATCCCTTATTAAGACAAGGTATAGCACACAAAAAAAAGAAAATTAGTTTGTCATGAAGAGAGATTACGTCAATGCGACAGGATTTCTGTTGATTACCTCAGATGTTTATTAATGTAACACGGCACAAGAAAGAATACTGAGGTCAGAGAGTACATCACTAACTAAAAGACTTTGTTGTATCCTTTGTGAGCACAATAAGAGCTAGAAAATATTCAACACAGCATTTGAAATCGTCACACTTTCCATTTATTCCATAGACAATTTATCAATCCTGGTGAAAGTTTTCTAACGTGCAGCGGTGCCATAAAACATCCATTTGTATCGGGTGCATTGCTGACCCGTGTTGTGTTCTTTACCAGCGGAGAGGACAGGACAGACTGTTGTCTGGAGCATGATTGACTTCCATCCAAAGTGCCTAATTTTGATTGAAACACAAAGTGAGTTCAGTGACCGCCAAAGGACACCGGTCCATCAGGGCAGTTTCAGATACGAGCGCTGACTTCATCTTGGCAGGAATCCCGGCCCACTGGTACCTCGGTTGTATAACAAAGCAGCAGACATTTCCGTGACTGCAGCTTCATGCCCTTATGGAGAAGAACCGCTCGGGCTCTTCTGTCACTTCACCAGGCACGTGCAGAGGGGTGGGCTAGGGGTGCTTGAGCACCTGCCCCTATTGCTCCTTGCCCCCAAGTGCCCGTTTGGTCAATTTTCTGACATATAATATGTACTAAAATTATTTGTTGTTTTTTTTTGTTTTTTTTGTACAACATAATAAGCCCTACGGTCACCTTGTTAGCTTTGACCTTTTGCCCGTGACGCATGACACAGTTGGCTCTCCCGCATTGAGGTAAGGCGGCTAACTGGAGCTCAACGTAGCGAATGTTCCAGATTACAGAACAGGTTTTAGTGAATAAAAAAAAAAAAATGTTTTTGGTGAATAAAATGGAGTAGACTTACTACTTGTCAGATGCGGAAAACGTTGAACGTATTGTTTCTGCTTCAGCACAGATTAGCGGCTTAAGCAGAGAGGTAACGACACTGACAGGCCTCTGCGTCTGCCTTTCTCTGAAGAATTACTGAGCAGGAGGAGACAGCCAGGTGAGGAAAAACTGTTCTTATCTATCTATTCAGTATTTTTATCATACAGACATTAGGCTGTTGTTAATGTGCTATTAGCTAGCTGCTAGCTAACGACTTTGCTAGCAAAGCAAGATAACTAAAAAGCTTCTTCCCTGTATCGTTATTGATAGCAGACGTTCTTCAGTATCGCTTATGCAATAGATCAGGGGTGTGCAACTCCAGGCCTGGGGGGCCGGTCTCCTGCAACTTTTAGATGTGTCCCTACTTCAACACACCTGAGTCAAATAATGAGGTCGTTAGCAGGACTCTGGAGAACCTGACTGCACTGAGGATGTGATTCAGCTGTTGGATTCAAGTGTGTTGGATCAGGACACCGGCCCTCCAGGACCAGGATTTCCCACCTGCAATAGGGGCACATCGCCCGTCCAAAACCTACCATCTCCATAATGGATCTTCCGATCGTCCGATCTTCTAATTTCCTTT
>NW_006800260.1:469001-472303 GCF_000485575.1 Poecilia formosa
GTTGCATTGTGCCCTTGTTTATATTTTTAATAGTGTAATTCTGTAAAGTCAAAATATGTCTGGTGGTCTAGCTCTGATTTACATATCTTGCAGGTTTGAATATGGGAATACTTTCTTATAACAAAATAGACCTGCAGAAAGAAATTACTAATAAAATATCTTGCATATGCATAGTTGTATGCTTTATATAGAGATTTTCCTTAGCTTTGATTGTATATCTCACAATTTTGTTATTTATCATTTTTTATTAAACTCTGAAAGCTGAGTGGTTTTGTTAATAGTCTGTCCTAGAAGGCGGTTACATGAGCCCCCTTTTTCTTTTTTGAGCACCTGCCCTTTAGTGGTCTCTGCACGGCCCTGCACTTCACTGACCTCGTGTGACATACAGCTATTAAAGATTCTCTGTGATGCACAGTTTGAACATCAGCTGAGCAGCAGAGTGGGTGAGTTTAACGGAGTGATGTTTTTTCAGGTAACATCACTTTCAAACCCTTTAGCTAAAGTCTGAACTGGGCACTCAGACACCAACATGTAGAAAACTCAATTGTGAAAATTATTCTCGTTTTTCCATCACATTGCAAAGTTACAATAATGAAAGCCTGTTTTCCAATAGACCCTCATATTGATCATCTTTGCACCGACTGCCAAGCAGAAAACAGAGAAAAAAAAATAAAGATATCAAAAACACAAACAGGCGAAATCAAATCATATATATTTCATGACTTTTTTTTTCTTCGAAGCAGCAAGGGTACATGGCTAAAATCCAAACAAACGCTGCTGTCTGCTCCTCAGGAGCTGATTTCTAAAGAATGTCAGGCAGAGGGACCCAAATGAGTATGAGGAAATCCATAAGAGCCCCTGATACGGGGTCTTAACAACCAAACAGATAAGTATCTCGCTTGCAGTCTGGCACAGCTGGGGAGCTTAGATTACCATAAAGAATCCTAAAGGCAGCAGGTGTTGGTGGAGAGGGGATCGCTTTTCTTAAAATGTTGATAGGCAAGGAAATTTACCCATCAGAAACCTCAAGAACTCGCTGATTTACATCCATCCATCTATTTATTTGTTTATTTTTTACACCTACTTAATTCTCTTCAGGGTTGTGTGTGGGACCGGTACCTATTTCCAGCAGTCAGCATTCAAGAAGAACAGAGCGAACATGTGCTAATTTACATGGTATACCTAATATTACTGCTGCAGAACTGATTTGTAAAACAGCTTTCACTCTGGTATTTTATGTGATTT
The DNA here is from genome assembly GCF_000485575.1 of Poecilia formosa. Taxonomy (NCBI): domain Eukaryota; kingdom Metazoa; phylum Chordata; class Actinopteri; order Cyprinodontiformes; family Poeciliidae; genus Poecilia; species Poecilia formosa. Next base: position 470,247 of record NW_006800260.1, read on the forward strand.
CGAGCAGCAGCCAGGCAAACAAAAACTCCAGGGAGTTGGAGCTTCGAGTCCGTCTTCCAGTTTTTCTTTCTGTTATCTTGCTGCCGACTGAATTTCTTATATTTAATAGATGCATCTAAAGGATCCACTGATCCCGCCATCGTGGGAACTGTTAGAGAATTTATGGGCGCATTTCTTTATTTTATGAAAATAAAAAATAGCAGCTATGGTGCTCTTTCAATTGTAGGAGCTTTAGAAGGAATTCTGTGCTGCACCTAGCAGAGAGAGTTGAATAAGTGTTCGAGGAATGAATTTTGCACCAGAACAAATGGGGCTGAAATTCATTCCTCGAATGCATAATACACGTTTTAGGTTTTTATGTAATAAAATGCATTTCAAGAGACTGCAAAGCATTTTAGCAAATTATTCAGAGAATCTGATGTTTCGACTTCATTTCAGCCAATTTATTATTACAAGACCTCCACATGAACATTTTTAAAATAATAAATAACTAAAGAATGTGTTTAATTTTTNCTCTTCTGTCACTTCACCAGGCACGTGCAGAGGGGGGGAGCTGGAGGTGCTAGAGCACCTGCCCCTATTGCTCCTTGCCCCCAAGTGTCCTTTTGGTCAATTTTTTTATTTTTTGTATTATTTTCTAAGCCCTCTTCTGACATTTAATAACATGTACTAAAATTATTATTATTATTATTATTATTATTATTTTGTACAACATAATAAGCCCTACGGTCACCTTGTTACCTTTGACCTTTTTCCCATGACGCATGACACAGTTGGCTCTCCCGCATTGAGGTAAGGCGGCTAACTGGAGCTGAACGTAGCAAACGTTCCAGATTACAGAACAGGTTTTAGTGAATAAAAAAAAAAAAAAAACGTTTTTGGTGAATAAAGTGGAGTTGACTTGCTACTTGTCAGATGACAGAAAACGTTGAAGTATCGTTTCTGCTTCAGCACAGAGACGCGGTTTAAGCAGAGAGGTAATGAAATACAACAGACACTGACAGGCCTCTAGTCTGCCTTTCTCTGAAGAACTACTGAGCGGGAGGGAGGGCCGGTCTCCTGCAACTTTTAGATGTGTCTCAACTTCAACACACCTGAGTCAAATAATGAGGTCGTTAGCAGGACTCTGGAGAACTTGACTGCACTGAGGATGTGATTCAGCTGTTGGATTCAAGTGTGTTGGACCAGGACACCGGCCCTCCAGGGCCAGGATTTCCCACCTGCAATAGGGGCACATCGCCCATCCAAAAACTATCATCTCCATAATGGATCTTCCGATCGTCCGATCTTCTAATTTCCTTTGCTGCATAATGTACATTGCATTTATTCTAGCATTAGGTAAATGTATCTTGAAGGAAAATAGCACTTAAATAAAAGTCCAACAAGGATATTCATTTAGAATTAAAAATAACTCACCCTGAATTACCAAGATAGATATAATGTGTAATAAAAGTGTGTCATTAATGAAGGGGAAAAACTCAACCCAGACTTTAAGTAAGTTTAGGGTCTGGTTCACAGAGTTTGAAGTTAAAGTTTTTTTCTCCCAATTATTCAATGAAAAAAACTTTAACCTCATTTAAGTAAAATAAAATTGTAATCAAAACTTTTGGAATTGTAATGATTTATTTTTTTTTAAAAACAAAATGTTGTGTTTAAATAACTTTTTTCTAAATTAAATAACTAATTTTTTTCTCGTGAACTTAAACAGTTATTTGCCAAACAAACTTTTATTTGCACACATCAGAAATATTTTGTTGCGATTTTGGGCCCTGCCCACGACGCCATGTGAGGAAAAAGTTTTTCAAGCAAAACTCAGTAGGCTTTTCTCATGGTGACATGCATTAACAATTCAATTTTTGCTTTTGTTTTTTTTTCTTTTCTTTTTTCTGCAGTTCCACGTTAAAGCTTGATGCAGCTCTGCTTTCCTGAATGGACCATCTTCATCTCCACTGGTCTAGCTCTGATTTACATATCTTGCTAAATTGCGGGTTTGAATATGGCAATACTTTCTTATAACAAAATAGACCTGCAGAAAGAAATTACTAATAAAATATCTT
>NW_006800260.1:474135-482532 GCF_000485575.1 Poecilia formosa
CACGCAAAAAAGAACACGTTTTTTTGGTGAGATAATGGTTTATTTTCAAGTATGAAGAGACTCCACGTCTGCACAAATATCAAAGATCCTCGACAGTGAGACAGATGTCCTTCATGCATGAAGATGTAGTATCAGGAAACAGCTGTTGCACAGAGAGAGGCTGACATAAAGCTTAAACTTTAAATCCTGCATTGTTCGGGGAAAGCCATGAGAGAGAAGGGAGGCGAAGACAAAAACCAAACAGATGCTGAGTTTGCCGCTGCAGTATATTTCAAAGAGCTGGCCGACACAACTATTCTTCATCCTGCAGCTGGAGATACAATAACTGCTTTGGGTGTTTTCTTGCAGAGTCACAGAAAATCCGCTGCCGTCGTGGATAATAAAAAAAAATGGCTCGACCAGTTGAATCACGCTTTTTTCACATTTTATTTTTAATGTAGTAATTTTTTTCAGACTCTGTGGGAACTAATTGCAAGGACCGTTTTCAAAATGCTGTATTGATGGAAAAACAAAGAGGCGCACACACCGAATCATGTAGGGATATGCTACGTTTAAATCCCTTAAAATTTGTCACAACATTAAAAAAAAAAGATTATATTAGGATTTTCTGTCAACACAAAGTAGAGTCTAATTGTGAAGTCAAAAGGAAAGCAACACAAGATTTTCATCACTGTCTTTATGATAAAACATGGCAGTGGCAGCATCATGCTTTGAAGCTACTTTTCTGGAGGCTGGTCAGGTTTGATAGAAACTTGGTCGGAGCTAAACACAAGGCAATGTTGAAAAAGACTTGAATTGTAGAAGACTTGGAAACTATCTGGGTTCAATTATGCTAAGTTACAATGGAAAGATTATGATAAATTAGAATGGCCTAGTCAAAGTCCAGACTTTAACCCTAGTGAGAATTTCTGCCAAGATAAAAAACTGACGTTCCCTGATGGACCAATCAGGCCGAGCACAAGCTACTTAAGAATCTGTTAAATTGTGCAAAACTGGCAGAGACATATACAAAGATATTTTTAACTATAGTTATAGTCAATGGTGGTTATATAAAGTATTGAGTAAAGGGTCTAAGTACCAATGTTTGCAAGATTATTATTTCTTAATAATTGTAAAAACCTTTGCCATTTTTATCATTGTTTGACACCAAGATGGCCAAAAAAAAAAAGATGAACTGAATCTATGCAACTTGATCCACAGCGTTTGTCAGTACAGGAGTCAGAACAAAGGCAGCCTTCATCCACAACTACTGTATCTGTGCTAAAAGTTCTCTATAAAGACAAATATGTCTATAGCTGGGTGCACACTTAATAATAACTAGAATAGTTGAAAATATCCAAGTAAATTCACAAGAACAGAGCAAAAGAATGGAACCCCAAAAATAAGCACAATGATTAACTACAGTACATATATATATATTTAAAAATTCCTACAATATATTTCTGGAGATTGGAAAGCCCTGAATGTAATAAAACACTGACAGTTTGTACACAGGAGCCCCCTCCGGTCGTTGTTCTCCTACCATGATTAAACAGAAGCCAAAGCGCAGACGATCTCGCTCCGCGCTTCAGCCGTCAGTCAGGGTGACTAATGGGACACGTTCTCGGTGCAGAGTGAATTTGGCTCAGACCTGCGTTGGCCTGATACAGTAACGTCATAGAGCGCATGGGAGAACGGAGCACCCTAGAGTGGTAATTAGTCCAGTCTCTTGTTGTGCAGGCTGGAGATTTGAACACCAAAACTTACTTGGTTTCTTTCTGTTCTGTCTCTCCCCCTCTTTCTCTTCAGCTCCAGTTTGGCTTCCTCCGACTATCCTCCTGTGCTTCTCGCTGTCTTAATTAGCCACAGTTCTTTACATATTTGACTGAATTCAATTCGATTCGGTTCGTCTGAATTCAATTCAAGGTTTAGCACAGACCACTGGGGGAAAGTTTGTCTGTTTCTCAGTCTTCGCCCCCCCCCTTCCCGCCCCCTCTTCTCCGATTCTCTTTTCTCCTAACAGTCGTGATGAGCTGCAGTGAAACTAAATTATTCACAACTGCAGCAGCAGCGCCACTCAGGAAGATCTCAGCAGGCAGTGATAGACGGAAAACAGTTACTTTATGAAAATGCACATCTCAAGTACCTGGGTATCTGGATGGCACTGTCAACCCTTTCGTTGCGTATCAGTCAACATGCCGAGAATAAAACTGTACCTGCAAACTGGTATTTTATATCCTTAAAATAAAGTGTATTCTAGTGTGTGTTCACTGGGCTCAACCGGCCTGATGCCTGCAGTTTACTTGGCTGATTATTTTTGTGGTGAGCCAATAGTCTCACTAGCGTCTTGCGAAGTTTGAGATTTTGTGTTGTTTTTATCTCCATCTTTAACATTCCCAATGTCATGTTTTCTTTGAACGAAAGGACAAATTTTCCTTCAGCCCTAGTGGCTTAGTTGGTGCTTTATGAAAAATATCAAGCTAGCTTAGTTTTCTTCATTTCTTGCTATATTTTAGACATTGTACCATATATAATCAAAAGGCTGTAGGAGTAATCTGTCCATATTTTTGCTTTAATAAGTTATTTTTTCAGGGTTTTTCCATCTGCCTTTAAAAAAACACATACTAACTGTTTGCTAAGGGATAAAAAAAGGTCCCAAAACAAAAGTGGTTGTATTTGAAAATGTAACATAGTCATAAAATAGTTAAACTTTTTGGAGGGTGGATTTCAGTAGACAGACCGATGCCTGATTACTGCCTGGTGGTTAGAATCAAGATAAATACGCTCAATAAAGTACGCTCAGGAAGTAGTGACTTCGTTGAATCCTCTGATTTGATAAAATATCTGTGATCGTCAAAACTTTCTGTGATAATATACAATTGTACAATTTGGAAGGTATTGCTCTCAGTCAAATCTGGTGTAAAATTTATTCACGAAGGGAAGATCGTGTATGTAGACATGGTTGTCATGGTGATGTGATGGACTGTGGTCAGAGAACTGGATGTAATCGATGAAGTCAGGTGTGTTGCAGGACTGGCACAGAGCATACAAAAAAAAAAAAGTTTTGGTAAAATTGTTTCGTAGTGGTTGTGGAAGAGCAGTCAGAGTTCAGCATTACCGTCTTTTTTTCATTTTGTTTTATTTTGGACGCCTTACAATAGTTTGATTCACTTCACAGTTGCATTAGAATGTGGATTTAAAGGAAATAATTCAACGTTGCTCTCTGGCACATCTCTCACCTTTTTTTGCAGTCGCGTTATTGTACGGATCTGCTTGATGACGTGTAAACTGCTAAGGAACGACTAAAGGAAAAGTATTCCAAGAGGTGGCCTGCTAAGCTGCTTTTACTCTGACTCAGACTCTCAAGTTGTCTGTTTATTCTTGCAGCTCAGCCACAAGGAGAAGCTTCCTTTGCGAGAAGACAGCCAAAGCGCAGCTGAAACACTTTTCTCGGTAATCATAGCTGATATCTAGAGGATAAAGATGTAGAAAAGATCACCTAGGAGTTGTGCATTTATATGGAGCGGAGCAGAATATAACAGTATTGACTATACGTCTTCCCATCCCCGTCTCTGTGCTTGTGTCCTCTAATTCTAGGACAATAATCTGAGATGCGGCAGTGGTTTTTATGTCATATTAGAAAATATATATGATTCACTGCATCACTTGATAGCAGGAATTCTGATAATATACTAAAGTTTTATTAATGTCAAAGAGCTAAGACTGATGTATGCGTATTATTATGATGAAACAATATCTCCAGAATGCACTCAAGTTTAAAACTACGTGATTTCTTTGTGCTTAAATGTAAATATTGTATAGACTCCAGATCTGATGTTTCTGTGGAGGAGAAGCCTTCATGTGGTCAGAGTTCATTTAACTGTCAGCAAAGACTTCGGCTTTTTGCAGTATTGCTCAATTTCAGGTAAATATCCTGATTTTTTTTTCAGGATATTAACGTCACAACCTTGGTTTGCTTCCACTGTGCAAATCCTAAAAATCCTGTTTTGAATCACTTTGTTGAAACTTAGCATAGTGGACTTCTCAATGTACATTTGCTTCTTCATTCCTTACGTATACAAGGAGAAACCACAATCAACAATCTCAAGCTGAAATGCTTATCTTTTTGCAATTTCACAGCAGTTTCTACAACAGTTCTCTGTGAAGCACAACTTTATTCTATCACCACGATTTTTGGTTTAGAGTCTAAAACCGGAGGAAATGTTACGATTGCTCTGTTTGATCAGCACTGAAATAAAAAATACCTTTGTGCTATTTGAGAAACATTCCAGGAAACACAACAAACCCTCTGGCAAAATAAAAGAGGTAAACAAACAAGAAAAAAAAAAGTTGTCCATGGGCAAACTGAGTGCAGAGAAACATGAATCATTTCTGACCAGTTTTGTTTGGTCTGATGACCTAAATGACGTCATCCGCTGCTCTGATGTTACGGCGATCTCTCCAGCACACAAACAACAAGTCAGCCTTTAACCAAGCCAAGGATAAAAACCTGACTCAGGGAATAAAGGTCAGAGGAAGAGATTAGTCAGTTGATCAGCATTCGTTTGGCTCAAGCTGGAAAGGAGCAAAGCACGCTGAAATCCGGCTGAACCTCTCAAGACTTAATGGGTTAGATGCAATTCAAATGACTTTAATGAGTTCACTTTTAACTGGTCCATCCTCATACATATCATGCATAATAGATCTCCGTCATGATCGCAGAAATGGCTGCTGATGCCAAAGTGAACTTGTGATATTCATCCACGAATTGACGGACATGTGTCGCGGTAGAGACGCAAAAACTGGAGCGGGGGTTAATTACAGAGTCGCACCGTGGAGATGTGTTTTATGCCACACATAGAACCAACACTCGATTTATTTTATTTTATTTTTTCTGTCTTTCGACCTGCTTTTATGCTGCTTCTTGAGACAACACTTAAAAGACGCTTTTTGACACTCACCGCTGTAGGTGATGATCCGGACGGTGGAGTCACCCTCTCCAAAACGAGTGATGGGAGTGAGACGCACCTCGTACGATTCGGGTTTTATCAGCTCGGTGAGGTTGTGTGTCATTAGCTCCCCTTTGCCGATGGTATCGCCTACAGGGATCTCCTGCTCCCACCAGCGCTGCAAGCCCACCTGAAGGGGGAAAAACCAGCAAGAAGACTGGATTGTTAAAGCGTAATTGATGATGTCGTCACTGACATTTGTGCACAAAGCTGTCAACGAACAATGAGCTTTAAAGTCGAGAGCATAGTTAACACATGAATATTTGATTTGCAAAAATCTGTTGCATTGTTTTTCAAGCTGAACAGAAATCACAGCCCTGCTCTGTTTTAATGAGTGAATAATAAAGAACAGCTGTTGCAAATATGACAAAATTGACTCAGACGTCACTGTAAATCTGTTCAGAACGATTAAAATGTTTGAGTTTTGTCAAGAAAATCCCTTGTAGTTAATTTAGTTTCTCTTTTGATTTTCATTTTGGCTGCAAACAGTTACAAATACATAATATAACAGCGAAATCTAACCTTTAATTTGACTCAGACTGTTTCCCCTACGACTTCCACGTTGCGTAAAATGCGGATTAAACCTCACAATACCACAGAGCAAATTTTCACGCCCTGCTAATTATTCTTCGCTGGTAGATTTTTAACCAACTAATCACAAAAATTCAAAGTTTTTGATGCATCAAAGCACATTTTGCTGTGTTTTCAAAGCCGTTAAAATAATGGAAGAAATAAAAGACGACCACACGCTTTTTAGGTGTGAAACATGGAATTTAGAAAATAATACTTCGGGGTGCAATAAACTGTGTTTTTACACTCAATGTGTAATTGTAATGAATCAAGATTGCAGTATTGACCAAGATAGTCACATATTCATCGGCTGCTCAGTTATGCAAAGACAAATTAAAACTCCAAAAGGCGAAAATCAATACAATCTAAAGAAAGTAGAGAACCGCAATAACATAAACGTAATTAAATTTCAGTTTCAAATATCTCGCGTCGTTTGTTGAGGTTTGCTCTCTAATCCACAGGCTGCAAAACATGACTGGTGAAAATCAAAAGTGGCTTAAAAGATTAGGATCTGCAGGTTATGTAGAATATAAATTGGTGTAGCATTTATTAAAGCTGCTTCACTGAAGGGAAGACATGTAAGTGAAACCACAGTTGGGTTTTTAAAACTCTGAGGAACAAGTCACGATGTTGCACTCTATGCCACGGCTCTCATCGACTCTCAATGGATGACATCAGTAAAGAAAATGAGTGAATAAAACCAGTTTGTTACCCTTTTATCTACAACAGTACTGTGAGCAAAAGACTGAATACGTTTCTTTTCCTGTATAAATGCAAACCTTTAAAACAAGGCTGTCGTTTTTCAATTAACAGTTTCTATAGGCCGTCTAAAACTGCCACTAAGTGCCAGTAGAAATAAATACATTTAATTTTTTGTCGTTTTTAATGAATCAAACTCATTTTTCCTGGCTGCTGCAACCATTTGAATGACGTTTTTTTCACAAAGTAGTCAAGCAGAAGAAAGAGTCTTACATTCAGCAGTGCAATCAAAAATCCCAACCGTCTGTGGGTGACCCAGGTGTTGATGAATGCGGCTATGTTTGCATCATTCACACACTTTCTAAAGTGTTCTGCAAACCCATTTCAACATGGACCTTGGACTTCAAGTTTGGCCCTGCAGTGTACACAGCCTTTCTCCAGTTGAATAAGCCCAGTTATCACACAAAATATTGAGTGTTTTTTTCATCAGCAGTGATACAACGCGGCCCATCTGGATGTTAAAAAGACCCGATAGCAGTCTATCGTGGGGCAGAAAGAAGCCCAGTTGGCTACATTTTATCTTTAGGAATCAGTTTAAGGGAATGACCTGCTCCAAGACAGGTTACTTCTTCTGCGGCACGCTGATTATTCATGCTTTCGTTTGCACTCTGAAGAGTCGGCTGCAAGCCCGGCGCAATGGAGATGGAGTGAATGAAGGTGTGATAACAGAGCACTGGAGTCACAGTGTTTAGGTGAGAACAGTACTAATGAAGTAATTAATTGGAGTTTGGATGATCTGCAATTATGGGGTGCAAGTTTTCATCACCATTAGCTTTGCAGGTAAATAGAGTGATTTACTCGACAGAGCTGACTCGTCCCTACCTGAAAATATTTAGTACAAACGGCATTGCTGCTGATTGCTAATACAGTGTTGGGCTGACTGTGTGTTTTCTCACACTCTAATAAAAGAGGGAACAATTTGAACCAAACGGATCTTCTTTTATTGGAAGGGAAACAACGTTAATATGCGTTTCCTTGTTGGCCGGACGACGAGCGGCCATTTGCGCTGTTAACACCTCAAACGAGTCGACCTTTGAACCCCAAACACCAACAAAGTAATTCTGCCTGGACTTTTAATGCTCTCTTTTATGGACCATTCTCTGTAAACCCACAAAGTGATTGTGTGTAAAAATCCAAGTAGATCCGCAATTTCTGAAATACTTAGAACATCCCATATGACCCCAACAATTTAATAGAGCCTTTTTATTGTCTTTTTTTCTTAAATTACAGATATTTAGCAGTAGTTTTTTGCCTAATGTTTTAATACAAATACTAGAATTTTCAAAAAAGTATTCTGGATGAAGCAAAGTAAAAAAGAAAATAAATATTTATTTATATCACATTCTAGATTTACCACTAAATCTAGAATGTGATATAATGTCTAAAACAACATTTACAATAATGTGTAATGCAATGCAACAACAGCATTCTTTAAGACTATCAAACTTATTTTTTAATGATAAAAGCAATCTATTTTCCATCCACAATATTATCCTTTTACCATTCACAGGTATTTTTTTTTTGTCATGCTTTCACAATGTCTCCAGTTTTCCCCGTTTGCTGCTATTCTGGCTCTTGACACTCGCTTCGCTGAGTGAGATTTGAAAAGGAAAAGAAAAAAAAAACAATCACCTTCTGTTTGCTAAACACAGCACAGTAAACGTGGACTTACTCTGATGCCAGTGGAAAAGGCTTGTGGCAGAATGCGAGTGTGTGGGGAACACTTCAAGTCCCTTTCAGAGAGTGCAGCATCAGTTCAGATACAGAGGACTAATGTTGCTTCTGAATTGCCTGCTTCACTCGCCATCACAGCGACGGGCTCTTCAGCTGCTTTTTGGCAACCAGCTAATTATAATGCCTCGTGTGAACATGTAGAAGTGCACAGTGCGGCGTTTATGCTTTTCTTGTTGGCCGTTGTGAATTCAGCTAAGCTTTCTACATGTTGTTGCTTTGTGTTTTATTAATTTCATGCTGCTATTGTTCCCCAGTGTGTATACATTTTTACAATGGGGTTTAAAAAAAAGGGTTCAGATTAGAGGTGTGCCGATCGATCGGTCACCGATCATAATCGGGCCGATTT
>NW_006800260.1:482582-486656 GCF_000485575.1 Poecilia formosa
AAACAAGTTTTTGTCTAAATTAAGGGGAATTCAGGGTTCCTTTTTCCACATAATGTAACCGGTAGTGTTTATGATTAATAATAATAATAATAATAATTATGTGATCGGTATCGGTGATCGGCCCTCATGGGTGATCGGTATCGGTATCGGGAGGAAAAAACCTGATCGGCACATCTCTAGTTCAGATACATGTGACCTCCAGGGGCACGCTGGATGAATAAACTCAGATACTAATTTTGAAAAGACAGAGGGCTGCTAAGAAAGAGGAAGTTCAATAAAAAGGAACATTTCAACAAAAGTGGCAGACTCAACTTGAAAAGCAAAACACCACAAAAACGGAAAGATTGTGAAACATAAACACATTATTGTTTTTGTTTTGTACGCCAACTTGAAATTTCTTATTTACAGCAAAGACAAAAGAAATCAAAACTAAAGTCAATTATTTTAATTGTCAAAGTGAATATGTTTACAATTATACATGTGGCTGTAAATCTGGTAAGGGGGGCAGTATTTTAGCATCCTCTACACATAAAACAGCTACTTTTCAAAGTTCCTGTAGCATCTAGCTGTGCTACAATGCTAAAACAAATATGGATCCAGTCAGCAAAAACAAGGGGAGATTCTGTTTGAGCTAGTTTTTATATGTAGGTATATATAAAACTGTACTAAAGCTTTTAGAAAAAATTTGTACTCTTTGAACATCTTTGTTTTCAATAATTTAGCTAAATTTAAAACATCAGTAAAAACTGTTTTTACTTGACAATAAAACTGGAGCGGTGTCAGATGAGATGTAAAAAAAATATATATATATAAAATAATACAATGAAATTATCATAGAATAGTTGTTTGTCTGTTCTTGTCACAACAACAACAAAAAAATCACAAAGCATGTTTTGAATAATTTATCAATATATTAAGCACATGACACCTGGCATTTCTTATATGCAGAGTCATATGTGTTGCCTTGAAATTTCCGTTTGATTCCACTTTTAGCAAAATCATTGCTGAAATGCAACAATGTTAAAATGCAAGGGAGATTAAATGAAAAAAAAAAGCACAAGATTAATAAAGATTAAAGATAAAACAAATTAATGACACCCATTTTAAGTATCGGTTTGAGGTTTCACAAGAATCTGTAAAACATGTGGCAATATGGAAAAAACGTTTCGTCTGTTTTTTCAGACTCCACCTTTAACCCAGATGGCTAAAAACAAATATATACATATACATATATAATGCTGCACATGAATCTTAAAAACACATATTATTATGTCCAGAGTGACTTGATCTCTGTGTATTTATTTTCTGAAGCTGCAGGTAGAAGTAAGCCATTAAAACTAGTGTTGTCAAATGAAAAAAGTCAAACGAAAGCCAACATCAGCTTTTCCCTCATTAAAGAGCGAAAAGCTCCATTAACATACAAATGAAAATGAAATAGTCAATTTAAACCACAGAACTCCTGACTTTTGGATTTTTGCGCCTTTGTCTTGGTTCTGCAAAATTGAGTCATCTACCTCCTGACAAGTTTTTTGCTCCCCCCCCCGAATTTCTGATTAAAAACATATTGATTTATTTCACTTGATTGCAGCAGCAGTAACTTCAGAAAACAAACAAAAAAAAAACGTTAGCAATGTTCAAAGTCAGCCTGTGAGCCAGAAGCAACATGAGAACAATCAAACGGACGGCGTCAAGTTTGACAGGAGCAAATCGTCTATGGATTACCAGCATGTAATTAATATGGCCTCCATTGATCCGCTTGCTCATCCTGACGTGTCAGATCAATTCAATAAGACAATACAGAGGGAGGAGAGTGTGGCGTACAAGAGTGGAGAACAATGTTGGTCAAGTTGTATTAATTGTGGCTGAGGTCGTCCCTAGAATGTATGAATGTGTCAGTTTTGATCATTTTGTAGCAGTAATAGAGCTGCAATAACTCAAGTATTTTAGTCCGGATTTTCTTTTTGTTGTCACTATTGGTGATTTATTATTAGTGTTGATGGTGAACATTTTCTATCTGTAGTAAAAAAATACTCACATTTTTGAGTTCACGTCTTCAGGATCAAGGAAAAATAATGCATAAATAAAACATTTTAAAGCAAAAATCCAAACTATGTATCAGTGCAACAAGATCTCTAAAATAAAAGTAGATAATCACTGCTGTACTGTGCAGCAAAACCTACAAAACAGTTGTTTACCAAGCTATTCGGAAAACACTGTGTGTGGGAAGTTTGATGATTTGATATGTGCCTTTCACATATGCCTGGAAGGAAATCTAAATAAACTTAATGAGAGCTTGCTGTATTTTTCATCCAGTGGAGTCTGTCTTGAAAAGCATGACATTGTTTGGCTGAGTTATCACTGAAGCCACAACATTTTGTGCTGCAGCAATTCGGGTAACCTGGCCATTGTCTTCCTGTGCAATTTTGCTCTAAACAAACTGTCATTTGATGTTAAATGATTGTTTCATAAGTATTTTTTCTTTTTTAGAAAAATAAAAAATAAAATACCGCATTTTCGGACTATAAGCCGCTACTTTTCCCCCACGCTTTGAACCATGTGGCTTACAGCCCGGTGTGGCTTTTCTGTGGATTTTTATTCAACCACCAGGGGGCTCTTTAGCAGGAAGTGAATCATTGGAAGTCAAAATTGGAAATCAAAGAAGAAAGCGCTAATTTTCATTTACAACAAGCACATGCTAGCAGCAGGCACGACGGAGAAATGTTTTCAAACCCAAACCCGCTCATCATGGAAAAAACACGAGGAAGTTCATATGATGCAGCTTTTAAGTTGAAGGCTGTTGATCTGACAGTACAGGAAGGAAATAGAGCCGCTGCACATAAGCTGGGGGTGAACGAATCCATGGTTCGGCGTTGGAGACGCAGAGCTGCGTCCTTAATAGCAGATTTATTAAGGACGCAGCTCTCTGCTGCCTCCTTGTGGAAAACCGGGATATACCAGCGGCTTAAATAAGTACGTTTCCAGTTTGTTTGTTTTTTTGTTTTTTTAAACACTTTGTGGGTGCGGCTTACAGTGAGGTGCGGAAAATACGGTAATTGAATTTGATAAAAATTCACTTGAAAACTTCACCACAAAAAGCATGCCAATGAATTGCATCACAACTTTTTCTGCTTGCTCCTCTTATGTATTCTACACATATACAGGATCAAGCCTATGTATGAGAGCTACCATTTGGTATATCTTGCTGAAAGAAAATCAAGCTCTAGGAACAGAGAGAAGATTTTGAAGTCTGGCTACAATATCAAAATAAGGGCAGATGTCACACGTTTCTGCTGCATCTCTGACAGATGCTGTGATTTATGCTTTGTGCGTCTGGCTGGTGCATACCTTTCAGCTACAGCTTTATTCCCATTTCCCCTCCAGTCAGACTGTTTCTGACGAGGGCACCGGGCGATAACACACAGCAATCCGATATAAAGGCATAAGGTTCACCACTACCAGGTATTAATTCAGAGGCAGTGGGGAGAAAATGATCATAATTCTCTTGGAATGGCAAGGGAGCTGCTGCTGGATCCATAAATAGATTTAAGTGTTGTAGTGTGCATGTGAGCTTTCTTTACTGCACCAGTCACAGCGATGCTGGGGATATCTCTGCAATTTTTATATATATATTTTTTTTATTTACAAAAGGAGCCTTACTCCCACGTGTTTCTGTTTCATTTCTTGCTTTTTCTTTTGCACACTGCCATGAAACTTTTGCTGCTTTCTGACTAATTTTTCCAAGATATATATATATATTAAAAAAAAAAAAAATTCCCTTCTCACCCTCCGTGGGTGGTCTCTCTTTCATCCTCTGAGCTCGGGTCCTCTACCAGAGGCCTGGGAGCTTGAGGGTTCTGCGCAGTATCTTGGCTGTGCCTAGAACTGCACATTTCTGGACTGAGATGTCTGATGTTGTTCCTGGGATCAACATCAGACATCTCAGTCCAGAAATGTGCAGTTCTAGGCACAGCCAAGATACTGCGCAGAACCCTCCAGCCCCCAGGCCTCTGGTAGAGGCCCCGAGCTCAGAGGATGAAAGAGAGACCACCCGCGGAGGGTGAGAAGGGAATTTTT